>NC_053023.1:373603286-373838193 GCF_003073215.2 Triticum urartu | reverse complement strand
AACATGAAGAACGTCGAGCTAATGCACCTGAATAAAATGCTAAAGAAAATGGTGCTGAAGAAAACGCTGATCAAACTGTTCAACGACAACCAGCTCATCCTCGCATTGCAAAAGAAGTGCAAGTTGAAAAGATCATCAATGACATCAAAGCGCCAGGTCCTCTCACACGCTCAAAAGCTTCACATTTGTCTAACTTTTGTGGGCAGTATGCTTTTGTCTCTATTATTGAGCCCACTAAGGTAGATGAAGCATTTCTGGAGCCTGAGTGGATTCAGGCCATGCAAGAAGAATTACATCAGTTCGAGCTCAACAATGTCTGGGAACTGGTCAAACGTCCAGATCCTCGCAAGCACAATATCATCGGCACAAAGTGGATCTACCGCAACAAGCAAGATGAAAATGGCCTTGTGGTGAGGAATAAGGCACGACTTGTAGCTCAAGGCTACACACAGGTTGAAGGAATTGATTTCGATGAAACTTTTGCACATGTTGCTAGACTTGAGGCTATTCGCATATTACTTGCTTATGCTAACCATCATGATATCTCTTTATATCAAATAGATGTGAAAAGTGCATTCCTCAATGGTAAGCTTGAGGAAGAAGTATATGTTGCTCAACCCCCAGTTTTTGAAGATCCAAAGAATCCTGACAAAGTCTTCAGACTCAACAAGGCCCTCTATGGCCTCAAGCAGGCCCCACGGGCTTGGTATGATACCTTGAAGGAACTCCTCATGAAGAAAGGCTTCAAACCCGGTTCACTCAACCCTACTCTTTTCACTAAATCTTATGATGGTGAATTGTTTGTGTGCCAAATATATGTTGATGGTATTATCTTTGGCTGTACTGACCAACGTTATAGTGATGAATTTGCCTATATGATGAGTGAAGAATATCAAATGTCTAGGATGGGAGAGTTGAAATTCTTCTTAGGTCTTCAAATTCGTCAACAACACAATGGCATATTCATATCTCAGGAGAAATACCTCAAGGACGTACTGAGGAAATTCGGCATGCAAGATTGCAAAGGCGTCAAAATTCCTATGCCCACAAATGGCCATCTGTGCATTGATGAAAATGGTATTGACTTCGATCATAAGGTATACCGCTCCATGATAGGTTCCTTATTGTACATATGTGCATCTAGGCTAGATATAATGCTTAATGTTTGCATGTGTGCCCGATTTCAAGCTACACCGAAGGAATCACACCATAAGGCTATGAAGCATATTCTTCGATATCTAGCTCACACACCAACACTTGGATTATGGTACCCCAAGGGCTCGGCTTTTGATCTTGTTGGATATTCTGACTCTGACTATGCTGGTGATCGTGTGGATCGCAAGTCAACATCTGGTACATGTCATTTCCTCGGACGATCTTTGGTCTGTTGGTCCTCGAAGAAACAGAACTGCATATCACTATCTACTGCTGAAGCTGAGTACATTGCCGCTGGTTCTTGTTGTGCCCAATTGCTATGGATGAAGCAAACTCTCAAGGACTACGGTGTCAACATGAAGAATGTGCCTCTCTTCTATGACAATGAGAATGCCATCAAGATTGCTCACAACCCAGTTCAGCACTCGAAGACAAAGCACATTTAGATTCGTCATCATTTTCTTTGTGATCATGTGTTGAAGGGCGACATTTCTATTGAGCATGTGAAGACTGAAGAACAGCTAGCCGATATATTCACAAAGCCCTTGGATGAGAAGAGATTTAGAAAGTTGCGGTGTGAGCTAAATATCCTAGAATCTTCGAATGTTCTTTGAAAAGGACACTCATCCTAACACTTATGCAAAATTGATGACTTAGATGTGCAACACATGAAGAAACGTTTTTCTTCAATCAATGAAGAATGATACTCTTAGTGTGAAGAAATTAATGAAGAATTTGATTCTCAGAACCCTACGATAATTGTACGCGGTGTCTGAAATCATCATTCTTATACGGTGGGTCACGCCACCACCAAAAGTTGAAATTCCTCAAGTTATTCATATTCTTCAACTTTGCATAATCTTCACTGGTTCCGTCGTTTTTCTTCATTGGCTATATATATATATATGAGTTTATGTCCTCTACAGCATTCACTTATTGCTATTTCTTCAAGTTGGTTTTCTGCTAAGTGAATGTGATCGGACCCTTCCCCTCTATGCTTTACTCAACCCAACCTGTTCACAAATTCTTCATGTGCGTTCTATTTGAAACTCGTTCAAAATCTTCACTGTGTCCTTGTCAGCTGAAGAAATTGCGAACAGAACTTTAAAACCTATCTTATCCAAATTTTCGGCTTTGCCGCTCAAACCGTTCCGCATCCCACGATACACTTATCCACTCACCCACGATCTAACACAATCTCCACCTCTCACTACGTGGGCGACACATGTCATGCGAATGAGAAGGGTCAGGGGCACGTTCGTCCAATTTCTTCGGGCGAGCAGTTTTTCACCGTGGCTATAAATACCCCTCTTTCCCTTCCTCACTTCTTTTACTCCGCTCGACCTCTCTCTCCAGCTCGAGCTTCTCAAACCCTAGCGCCGCCGCTACTTCATCGCCGCCGTTGAGGAAGAGCTTCACTGCCTCGACCTTGTCACCGACGTACTCGCGCCGATCGCGGAAATCTTCACTCCGCCGCCACCGTAGCCGTCTTCCTCCGCCAAGTTAGGGCGTGGAAGATCTGCACAGACGAACTTCACCTCTTCACTTCACTGTTCGTCGTGTTCTTCATCCAGGGTAATTAAAAGTTACTTTTTTTGACCATGAAGACTGCAGGGCTTACACCCCACAACATTTTATTAAAAATAAAGCAAACACATACAGGGTTTCCTCAAGGTGAGGAAAGAAAGAAAAGAAAAAAAAATAACAAAGAAAAAAGAAAGAAAGAGGAAGAAAAACTATACAGGGTAGGGGAGCACTATACCTATAAATTACAAATAAACAAAGGAGACAAACAGGAACTCTCCTCAAGGAGGAAGAAAATCAATCCACTTAAGAAGGGCGTCTCTAAATTTCCGTTTTATTCGGTGGGAGAGAAGAGTGATATCATGAATGAAGCTATTCCTCCATGCCCTGAAAGAGGGTCGAATGTTCCTGAAAGTTCTATCATTCCTGATCTTCCAAATATTCCACCAGGCCAAGAAAACCACCTCCCCAAAAAAAGGTTTGTTGAAATCCTTCCTTGCATGATGCGCAATTTCCACCATATCGTCACCATTTTTCCATTCAATTTGTAGGTAGTTCCAGACTCGAGCACTAAAATTGCACTGGAAGAACAGGTGATTTCTGTCCTCCAGAGCTCAAGTCAGACAAAGAACACATTCAGGCCCTTCATTAATTCTCCAATGTCTCCTCTGAATCATGTCCTTGGTGTTAATCCTGTCCATGATGACAAGCCAAGCAAACATCTTGATCGACATAGTGCAGCAACTTTTCCATATCCATCCCAGGATGGGGTTTGAGACCATTGGCTGATAGACAAAATCATAAAACTTTTTTGCTGTATACTCTGATTTCTTGCCATGCCTCCATCCCCAGTGGTCATTAGATTGATTATCCAAATGGAAAGACCCCATTAATGAGGAGAGCTGTTGCATTTCTTGGAAGGCTTGTTCAGTCATAGGCAAGTAGAAAAGCTCCTAAAAAGAACTAGCCTGAAAAACTTCCTTGACTGAGAGGTTTTTGTGGAGACAAAAAGAAAATAGCCTAGGAAATCGCTCTTGCAGAGGAAACGAACTGTTCCCAATTTGCCAGTAGTCTGACCAGAACTGCACTGTATCTCCACTATGAACATCAACCGACATAACGGCTCTGAAATTATCCATCAACTTGCATACATCTTTCCACCAAAAGGAGCCACAGAGAATAGTATCATGTGGAATCCTTTCAAAGTAGTAAGAGTCCCAAACTAATTGCACCCAGGGCACATCCATCTTATTATAAAATTTGCTGAGGTGTTTCAATAAGAGAGCATCATTCTGCAGTCCAAGGTTTAAAATCCCAAGCCCCCCCTTTGACTTAGGTCTACAAACAAGTTGCCAAGCCGCCAGTGAGTGACCCTTTTCCTGACCATATTTCCTCCATAAACACTGCCTTTGGATTCTTTCCAATTGTTTTAAAATACCCTGAGGAATGGACAAGCTACAAAGGAAAAAGATAGGCAAGGAAGAGATCACAGAATTGACTAATTGCAGTCTGCTCCCTTGTGGCAAGAACCATGAACTTGCTGTCAATCTTCTCTCCATACAATCCACAAGAGGAAGGAGGTCAACTATTTTAGGCCTGGTGGTCCCCACTGGCAGCCCCAGATATGTAAAAGGCATAGTGCCTAATTTGCAATCAAAAATGGCAGCCAGGTCAGAAGCATCCTGCTCATCTACATTGATAGGATACATGGAGGATTTATGGAAATTGATCTGCAGTCCAGTTGCCTGTGAGAAGGAATGCAAAACTGATTTCAGAGCCCTCAATTGACTTAGATCAGCATTTAGGAATAGTAGTGTGTCATCTGCATATTGGACCACTGGGAAATCTGGATCATGGGTAAGCAGGGGCCTGCTTATTAAACCTTGTTGGAGAAGATTGTTCACTAAAGTCTGTAAAAGATCAGCCGCAATAACAAATAGTAAATTAAAAGTTACTTTTACTACCCTCGTTGATTCGAATGATTATCTACAAAATCTTCAAAAGTGTTTTTCTTCATATCTTCACACACTGAACAGCTCACAAGTCATCTGTTCTTGATTCATTTCTCTAAGCATCATTTTTCTTCAAGATTCCTCAATTGTGTGGATCTTCGATCTATACAACTCTGGAACCTAAGACAAATAATGCTTAGTGAAAATCTTCAAGACTCATCTGGTCAAATTCCTCAAACTTGTTCTTTTTGAAAAACCTTCTGAGAACGCATATGACCTCTCCAAATTCCTCGCAACTATACTCTGTTCATAGGTACACATGTCAGCTGCTGAATCACTAGGTTCTCATCAACTTAACTCATTTGTAGCGTTCCTCACATACTTCTTCAAAGAATTCGATTGTTCAAATTCCTCAACTGAAGAAAATGGCTGATGGTAAAAGGCCACAGAAGGGAGGAAAGAGGCCTGAGGTAAATACAACGTTTGAGATCCCTGATGACATATATGCTGGGTACTGCACACCTACTGAGGAAACCAAGAATGAGCGCAAAGTGCGCAAACAGAGGATAGAGAGGAGATGGGCAAGAGAATGGAGGGAGTACAGATATGTCACTCCTAAGTACATGAAGAAATTCGCACTCAATCCTCCATGCCCAAGAGCTCCATTGGCACCTGGCGAAATAGCAGATCCCACCAGCCTCAAGCGCGGTGAGGACTATCCTGATGAATGGGCCAAGCGCCAAACCAAGTTGGCTAAGCAAGCCAGAGAAGAAGTGAGGAAATTCAATGAAGACTCTGCCGCTCCTGCTGCCTCTGCTGTCAAGCCAAAGAAGGCTATGTCTAAGAAGCCTGCACGCAGGCCAAGTTCCTCAGCAATGCCCTCACGGCCAGAATCATCAAAGCCCTCACGACCAATTCCTCATGCTGCTCCTGTTCCTCCAAAGTCCTCAGCTCCTCCGCCAAAGCCTTCAGTTGTTCCGACCAAATCCTCAGCACCTGTGCATCTCACTTCGTGCCAAAGGACTGCCGACATCTCCATTGCCTCAGGTGTCTCAGCTAGTTCCTCAGCTGCACCAAGTTCCTTAGCTAGCCCCTCACTGCTGAAGAAAAAGGCCACTGCTGGACGAGGTCCTCGCGCAAGTCCTCAAAAGAAGCAAGTCGCTTTCCAAGTGCCGTCTGATGAAGACGAAGCTGATGATGATGAACTTGCAGAAATCATCAGAGACAAGCAAGTCAGGGCCGCTAGAGCCAAAGGATCAGAAGTGCCATTGCTTTTGGATCCTAAGCTGATCCTCGACTACATTGATGATTGGCACAAGGACCCCAACATTCCCTTGCCTGACTTCAAGCTGACTCCGGGCCAGAGTCACATGCTGACCCACTTCATTCAAGAAGAAAAGTGGAAATTTGAGAAGGCCAGGCAGATCAAGAAAGCACAGTACAAGAAAGAGAGCTATCTGAAGAAAAAACGTTGTCTCTATGACAACTGAAGAACTTGTCACTATTCAGACTGAGATTAAGAAACTCAGTGATAACTTTGACGCATATCGCTCTGATTGGCTTGGAGCCAAGGTTCATTTTGTGAAACTTGCGAATAACTTCACTTCCAATGTTGCAGCCCCAACGCAACAGGAAATTCCTCAGGCTGAAGCATCTGCTCAGCCTACTGAAGAAAATGCCAGCACCGCTGATGACAATCAGGCTGCTGAAGATAATGTGAGTTCTAGGGCTGATGACTGCATTCCAGCCGCTGAAGAAATTGCCAGGGCACCCACTAGTGGTGTGCCTGAAGAAACTGAAGAACTTAGGGCAACTGCATCAGTTGTGCCTGAAGAAAATCAACCGGATTCCTCAGCTGCTCCTGCACCAACTTCAACTCCAATCCTTCCATCTGCATCAGATGTGAAGAAGATCAAGGCTGCAGAGCATGCTGAAGTGAAGAAAAGGAAAGCATCAGCTGCTTCAGATTCTTCAGCTCCGAAGAAAATGAAGCCTATGACAAGTTCGTTTGCAAATCCAATTGATGTTGTTCCCATCTCAACCAGGCCATCAAAGGACCTTGTTCCTTTTGATGAAGAATATGTGATACCTAGCGAATCTGATGAAGAAACTCCTTCCGCTGCTTCATCCGAACCGTTGGATGAACAAATTGAAGTGGATGCGATCCCTTCAACACCTATCATCTCCTCGCCTATGCCTCTGTTCATAGCTGAAGAGGCTGGCGTTGAAGAAATGGAAGATGAAGATGTGGACATTGGCTGCTCCACACCCATAATCAGTGATGAATTCTGGGAAAGTCAGCATCCAAACTTTCCAATGTTCACCCCTCTACAGCAAATTCCTTAGTCCCCCACACAAACTGTTCACATGGTCTCTGAAGAAACTCATCCACTGCATCTGTCCATGAGGAAATTCCTGCCACTAGCGCTGAAGAAACTGTTGCTGCTGAACAACCAACGATGCAGACTGCCACTGAGGAGGAACCAGAAATTCCTCAGCCTGAAGAACCTGCGATTGAGATTCCTGAGGTCGTGATGCAACTCACTAACACTCCTCTGCCGAAGCCAAAGGATCCTTTCTCACGCAAGCAAAAGTTCAAGGCTGATGATTTCTTTGGCGAGCACGTATTCTTCGAAGATTACAACCCATATGACTCTGCTCGCATTAGGAAGAGGCGTTTCTGGACTGCCAGTCAAGCAAATTTCTATTTCTCAGTGCTGTTCAACAAGGAGAAAATCTTCTACCATGAGCATATTCCTCACGTGGATATGGAATCTCTACCGTGCTTCGCACCAGTCCTCAGTGTTCTTCACGATGCTAGACTGCTCAAATTTTGCTCTGACATCTGCGATTGGAATGAAGAACCGATTCTTAAATTCTATGCAACGCTGCACATCACCGGAGATGCTGAAGATGTGAATTCATGGGTGCTGGATTGGATGTCTGAAAACACTCACTACACTGCACCAGCCTCTGACTTGCTTCGTGCTCTACCACTCAGTCCTCCCCTTGAAGAAGCTCACTGCATCTACAGTGAACCTGAGCTCACACATCATTACATGCAGGTGCTGATGAAGCCTTTGAAACCAGGTCAGGCACCACGAACCAAATTCCTCGTGAAGGAATTGCTGTACGTGCCCAGAACTATCTATCGTATTCTTACGAGGACAATCAGTCCTATCAAAGGCCACGACTCATCTGATGAGGAAATTGTTGGCATCATGAAGAATCTGGTATTCAACATTGTTCATGGCATTCTTGTCAATTATCACGATTTCTTCATGAGGACTATGGCCAATGTTGCACTATCTCCGTTTGAGCTGAAGCCTTATGCACCTTGGGTTATGAGATTCCTCAGGACAAGGTCTTCACTCAACTACAAAGCTGATTTCTAGAATCACCTCAACTACTTGCCCCAATTGAAGTCCTCAAGCAGACATATTCCTCAGTTGATGGAAAGGGCAAGGCACCAACTATAATAGATGAAGGCATTCGTCCATTGGATGGTTAGTTTCGCAAAGCTGCATCTTATTCCACCAATGATGACTCTGGCACACATGAGTTTGCCAATGCACCTAAGTCCACTCCTCAAGCCACTGCTCCGCGCGTGATGACTGACCGTGAAATTTTGCTTAGTCTTCACCAGAAGGTGGATCGAAATCACAAATGGGTTAAGCGTCAGTTTGGTTCACTTCTTCACAACATGACTGCCACACACAATGCAGTGCAGAAAAACCACTACAACCTCCATCAAGTCTTCAGTTGCACCTGGGCAATCCTGTCACATCTGTATGGTGAAGATCTGAAGAACATGGGTCTCAAAGAAGATTTTGACTGGTCTGCACCTCCCCCGAAGAAATTCAAGAAGGTCTAGGTTCCTTCTCTGGTGGCCAGCTCATTTTCCTCATCACGCGACACTGATGAACATGAAGATTTGGACGACACTGCGGCAGTCCCTACATCAACAAACGACCCCAACAACGCTGGCGCTCCTTCATCAACATGATTATCTTCAGGGGCGTTAGTCCTCATTTTCGATCCTTTTGGTCATTCGATGACAAAGGGGGAGAAATATTAGTTAGTCTTCAAGCGGGTCTACTATATGGGCGTTTTTTATTTGCTAAGTTACAACTCTCGTTCTTCTGAAACTTTATTGGATCGAGTTGTAATCTTAAACCCGATGGTGCTCTGATACTTTTGATGCACTGTGCTCTGATACTTTTGATACACTATTCTGCATGCTTATTCCTCGTTAATATTATTGCACGCACGCTGAATTTCATCAGGCACCATATTTCATCATGCATTTCAAATTCTTCATATTATACGTTAAATGTGTGTATGAATTACAAGATATAGGGGGAGATCCCCATGATTCAACTCTTCAAGTGTGCATTGCTTCAAAGGCAAATTCCTCACTATGCACATCTTCAGGGGGAGTTCTTCTATATCTTGCAATCAAATTCCTCAATATCAGTAGTTACACGTCATATGTTTATCCCCGTTGAAAACTTAACCTATATTGTCATCAATCACCAAAAAGGGGGAGATTGTAAGTGCATCTAGTGCCCCTTAGTGATTTTGGTGTATTGAAGACTTATAGGTTAAGGGACTAATGCGTTTGTGAGTGTACACAGGTCTATAAATCTATGAGGAGTTTGATATTTACAGGAAAAGTCGACCCCTAAAAATGAATATCTTCAACTGAAGATTTTGGTATTTCTGAAGACTTTCATAAAGACTTTGAAAGTGAAGAAATTGGTGTGTCCGTGAAGACTTGATATTCATGCGAGGAATATGAAGCTTGAAGACTTTTGTTTTCATAGTTTTGTTTTTCTCTTTCTTGAGTCATAGGAAACACCGTACTGTTAAAGGGGGTCGAGGAAATACTAAGGAAAAATTTCCATGTGATGCTCAACTCAAAATCCTACACCTACCAATCCCTTCGAGTGAAGCCATTGGAAATCTCATATAGTTCAGTCAATTTCTTCAGTGACAGAGACGAAGTTCTTCTGGTCTCTGAGGAATTTGTCCTGACTGAGGAGTTAGGAATTCGCCAGTGCGGATTGCCTACATAGTGAGGAACATGATAGCCCTGAGGATTTTGCTACTCAAAATTCCGACCGTTGCTGTGCTATGCGCCAGCTATCCCAAAATATCTATCCACCTAACGGTCATATCATTGAAGGGCATTTATGTCTTATCATGTCGGGCTGCTCCCTAGGCTATAAATAGCCTCCCCAACAACCACTAGCTGGTTGGCTGCTCCAAGAGAAACTTGCACTTGTCATTTGAGAGCAACCCATCCTCTGAGGACTTTGAGCGAAAATCATCAAGTGAGGAAAAACCAAAAACCCAAAACCCAAACACCTACAAACCCCAAGTGATTGAGCATCACTGAAGAGATTGATCCTGAGTGGATCCGACGCTTGTTACCTTTGAAGACTGTGCTTCTTCCAGACGGTTAGGCGTCATGGTCTAGAGCATCCAAGAGGAATTGTGGATCGCCGAGTGACCAAGTTTGTGAAGGTTTGGAAGTCGCCCGAACACTTACCACGAGTGATTGTACGAGGTCTGTGTGACCTTAGTTCAAGGAGAATATGGTGAGGACTGGGTGTCCGGAGCTGCATGTTCAGGACTGGGTGTCCGGGACTGTGTGTCCTTGAGTTTAAATACTCAGCCGCTCCAACTAGACGTACAACTGAGACAGCAATTGGAACTGGTCTACCAAATCATTGTCTTCACCAAGCTTACTGGTTCTATTTCCTCAACTCTTTCATTTCCTCATAACTGTGTTGTGTGTTTGTTCATATTTGTGTTTGAAGACTTTGACTAAAGACTTTCTCAATTTCCTCAGTTTAATTTCTTCAATCTGTTTGTCTTCATCCTGTGTTATCCCGTGATTACGCTTCCTGTACTCTGTGCCTGTCTTCATTTCATCATGATGACTATGCTTGTATTCTGTTATGTTTACTTTTGAGTACTTATTCTGCTGCTAGTAGTTCTTCGCTAAGGAATTTCCTCACCGGCAAATTCCTCAGTGAAGAATTTCATAAAAATCACCTATTCACCCCCCTCTAGTCGATATAACACACTTTCATAACTGGAGGAGCCTATCACTTTTGCAATGCTTCGGACAATCGCTTGGAGCCAAACCCATGGAACGCTGCATAGCTCCGAAGATTCTATGCCTAAGTCCGCACATATACCCTTTTTTCCTCGTTCCTTCTTTTCTCCCTTTCACTATTTTCTTTTTCTCGTTTCTATATGACTTCTAGCTCGTGTTCGCATAAACCACACACCTGAGGGGTATACATCCTTAAATGCATACACCCCACAATACCTGGGGGCTTCTTTTCACAAGAAGCTTATTTTTTAGCATCAAGCTCACCGTATATATGTGTCGTCTACTCATATATATGTCTTTTCTTCGCCATTATATGCACCTTTATGACTTAAGTTTTTGCCAAGCTGGGTTGCCTGGCTCCTGTGCTTATACCATACGTTCTTGCTTGTTTGGCTAGGGCATAAAGGGAGCACGTCTGCGATTGTTACAGCCAGGTTATCCGGACGTGTACCTCAGATGGGTGAAGCCGAAAGCTAGCGTTCTTAAGTGAACGATTGGTCGGTGAACAAAAGACGAACTTCCCTCGTTCCAATACAAAACCCCCAGACTATAACACGTATTGTGATTTTTTTAGTATCATAGCTTCGGTATGCACAAAAAACCGCATACTGGCCCAGGGAGAGGAACCCTTAACGGAACTATTCTCTCTGGAAGATGTTTCTTACAATCAAATGTAATATAACATAACTCCTTGAATACAACTTGTCTGTTCAAGCAACTATGAATGGACTACCTGATTTCCAAACATACTTTGGTGTTTACCTACGGTATAGTATTCAGAAACACTCCAAACCTAGGGTTTTCGGAGGTCGAAGCAGAAAGTCTTCCATGACAATCATTTTACAAATTCGGCTGGAGACAAGTTTGTCGACAAAAGTACATTGCTAATTGGACTCAAAAACTTCTTCTTCCTCTAGACCCTCTAACAGGTTGTCTAGTTTACAATCCTGTTGTGAAAACTTGTCAGCCACCTTCATTTGATCGTACACTAGGCTGACTGGAATTTCCTGTCCATCGGATCCTCAAGGTCTGACACCCGCCATATGATTTGGATCAAGTCCGGTGTACCGTGTTTTTACCATGGCCCAGGCTTCCTGAGCACCTTCTCGGCATGTCGATCTCTTCCATAGCCCAAAACGGCGCCGAGCTCCCTTGAATAAATTCACGAGTTCCTCAATACTTCCTGGAGGAGAATCGGCTGGCCATAAAGCCTTAGTGATGTTTCTCATTGCCTTTCGTGCTCGCTCATGCACCTTGGACAGCTCTTGTAGCAGGTCGCCTTGAAATCCAGACACCTCTTATTTAGGCCGCCCAGTCAACACACCTATAGAAATAAACTTGTTAGGATTCGCATCAGCGAACTGTACGACAGTAAGTGAAAAGGCATACTGAATATGCCGCCTCTCAGCTTTCTATTCTCCTTGAAGGCGTCTGCCAGCTGGGCTTGCACGTCTTTAAGCTCTTCGCCGAGCTGGATGTTGGCATCCTGCAGCTTGTTCTTCTCGTCCCCTGGTCCGTGTCAGTACACATTGACCAGTGGCCTCTTGCCTTTCGACATGTTCTTTATCCGCCTGCGCGGCATTTAGTTTCTCTTCCAGCTGATCCGACGATCCTACCATCGCAAATTGCAACAGTGTTTATTCGCATAAACATGACTAGCACATGATTATACTTCCCGGATAGAAGGGGACATTACCAATCGGTGCCTCCTTGGACTTCTCCAGTTTGGCGGTAGCAGCAGTCAGCTGGGTCCGACACTGTTCCAGCTCCCGAGATAGCATGTTCTTCTTCTTCGTGAGTACCTCATTATACATGGATCCTTAAAATCAGTTTCTTCAACTCTTTTCGAGTCTCGAGGGCTACTGGTATATGACTATTAAATCTACACAAAACGATCTTACCCGCATATCCTTTGTAAGCTGGTAAGTGGCTCCAGCAAGCCCATCCCGAGCAGCTCGGATGCATGTATCCGCCGAGCTGAAGGCATTGAATGCCTCTTCAGTAAAGTTAGGGTCGCGCATAGCTGCCCTCCAGCGCCGATGGTTCACTGCATTCTGCACTTCGGAGTTGGTGACAGATACATTATCCGAATCATCGGAGAGAGGACAATCCGGCATTGCACCCGTATCAACTCTAGCCTTAGAGGCAGGGTCCGGGGTCGGATTGGTGGACATATGTCCGGCGAGGTCTCCGGATACAGTCCGGTGAATGCTCTCCCTGAAATATGGTACAGCAGAAAACGTCACAGTTCAGTATGTTTGCCATGGGGCGTATTAAAAACCGTACCTTTTTGATGAAGGTAGGGGCTTGGAAGTATCATTGTCCGCCTTTCTTTTCGAAGACCTGCCCTGGGTAGGCGTCCCTTCTTAAGGGATGATCCCAATGCGGTGTGACGAGACGAGCGCCGCCCCTTTGAAGCACGAGACAGTGCAGTGGGTGAGGCGCAATGGGAAAACTCTTTTGGAGGGGACGCTCCCTAATACTTACATGGGAAGAAGGAAGAAGGACGGGGTAATCGGCTTCAATGGCCACTTCTGTGCCGTCATAGCTCGCCTGATAGAAGCCCCCTCCTTGAGCTCCACTAATATATCCGAACCTTTCTCAAATCCGGGATCCAGGTCCCGAATATGGTCCTCCGGCTGCGGAGTAGGGCTATAGATCCCCGCGGTGGCCTTCCTCCATTCCTATTAAAAGTGGTCGGGTTAAGGTCAACTAGTAGCGACTCAGGAAGAGGATTGAGTGAGGTTCTAGATTGAAAGCTTACCCACCTAGGGGGGGGTTGTACATGGAAAAGCCATCTTGGCACTTAAGGCGAGTGTATTCTTCTTTCTCCCCTTTATAAAGGCGACGAAGTTGTCCGGACCCTTGCGCCCATAGCGAGATGTATCATCCTCCCCATTGTAGTTCCACATGGGGAGTCCTCTGGATTGGAGTGGCTGAACACCTCGCGTTATGGAAATCACCATGACCTCAATTATGGACAGTCCGGATTGGGCGAGTATTTTTATCTTGTCCATTAACTTCTTAACCTTCGCATTATCTTCCTCCTCGAGGCTCCGGGGGCGCCAGCCGTGGCGCTTTTTTAACAGGCCATTGGGAAATTCCGGTAGGGCTCGTCAGATTGGGTCCGAGGGAACGACGTCTTCAATATAAAACCACTCCGAGGGCCACTCCTCTGAAGGATTCCGGAAATTTTCTGCCAGGGCTTCGCCAGTAAAAGAAGTTAATCCCGCCCGAACGGGGACTAGATCCGCAGGGGGGAGATATCCCTGCACCCGGAGCTTGGTCAGCTGGGCCTGGGATATAGAGCAGCTTTCCCAACCTCCTTTTTGAGGGTCATGCGGGTGGGAGGAAGAACTAGGGGCACTGGCCATGAGTGCATGGTTTCTTATGGCCAGTTTGAAGGATTTTCGCCTGGTATGGAATGGCATGTGAGATCTAATCTCCTTAAATAGACACCTTCCGTACGCTGTCGGGGGGTTATCTGTAAAAATGCTTGGACCCTTCGTATTCGATTTTCCACGTGGAAGCTAAGGCGATGGAAGCACAAAAGCCGAAGGGTATGACATTTAATGTAAAACCGAGCTGTTCGAAAAATTCACCTTACCAAGATCGAAGATGTAAGGGCTGAATATAGCCCTTCGGTTCAGATGCTTTGAAGTATTTGGTGGAGGAACCCGGCTTGCAATGCCGAAAACAATTTTTGCACCCGACACGTCGTCATTGAAGACTGGTTCGGCGGCTAATGAGGGAGTCCTGGATTACGAGGTCCTCAGGCGTTCGCGCTATGTGACGTGGGCCGGACTGATGGGCCACGAAGATACAAAATGGAAGACTTTCCCCCATGTCCAAATGGGACTCTCCTTGGCGTGGAAGGCAAGCTTGGCGTGCGGATATGAAGATTCCTTTCTCTGTAAACCGACTCTGTACAACCCTAGCCCCCTCCAGTGTCTATATAAACCAGAGGGTTTAGTCTGTGGAGGCAATCATAATCATACATGCTAGACATGTAGGGTTTAGCCATTACGATCTCGTGGTAGATCAACTCTTGTAACCCCTATACTCATTAAAGTCAATCAAGAAGGACACAGGGTAATACCTCCATCAAGAGGGCCCAAACCTGTGTAAACACCGTGTCCCTGTCTCCTGTTACCTTCGATCCTTAGACGCACAGTTCGGGACCCCCTACCCGAGATCTGCCGGTTTTGACACCGACATCGGTATTGTTGGATGCAGCGGCCCGGACCAACATTACATGACCACGTTCAAGAGACCGGTTCTACCGACGTGTTTTGCACATAGGTGGCTGGCGGGTGTCTGTTTCTCCCACTTTAGTTGAATTGAGTTTGACTACGGACGGTCCTTGTTGAAGGTTAAAACAACACACTTTACGAAAAATCATTGTGGTTTTGATGGATAGGTAAGAATGGTTCTTGCTAGAAGCCCGTAGCAGCCACGTAAAACTTGAAACAACAAAGTAGAGGACATCTAACTTGTTTTTGCAGGGCATTTTGTGATGTGATATGGTCAAGACATGATGAGATATAAATTGTTGTATGAGATGATCATGTTTTGAAAAAGTTATCGACAACTGGCAGGAGCCTTATGGTTGTCGCTTTATTGTATGAAATGCAATCGCCATGTAATTTCTTTACTTTATCACTAAGCGGTAGCGATATTCGTAGAAGCAATAGTTGGCGAGACGACAACGACGCTACGATGAAGATCAAGGTGTCAAGCCGGTGACGATGGAGATCATGACAGTGCTTTGGAGATGGAGACCAAAGGCACAAGATGATGATGGCCATATCATGTCACATATTTTGATTGCATGTGATGTTTATCTTTTATGCATCTTATTTTGCTTAGTACGGCGGTAGAATTATAAGATGATCCCTCACTAAATTTCAAGGTATAAGTGTTCTCCCTGAGTATGCACCGTTGCTACAGTTCGTCGTGACGAGACACCACATGATGATCGGGTGTGATAAGCTCTACGATCACATATAATGTGTGCAAGCCAGTTTTGCACGTGCAGAATACTCGGGTTAAACTTGACGAGCCTAGCATATGCAGATATGGCCTCAGAACACTGAGACCGAAAGGTCGAACGTGAATCATATAGTAGATATGATCTATATAGTGATGTTCACCATTGAAAACTACTCCATCGCACATGATGAACAGACATGGTTTAGTTGATTTGGATCACGTGATCATTTAGATGACTCGAGGGATGTCTATCTAAGTGGGAGTTCTTAAGTAATATGATTAATTGAACTTGATTTATTATGAACTTAGTCCTGATAGTATTTGCATATCTATGTTGTAGATCAATAGCTCGCGTGTAGCTCCCCTATTTTTATTTTTGATATGTTCCTAGAGAAGTTGAAAGATGATAGTAGCAATGATGCGGTCTGGGTCCATGATCTGAGGATTATCCTCGTTGCTGCACAGAAGAATTATGTCCTTGATGCACCGCTAGGTGACAGACCTATTGCAGGAGCTGATGCAGACGTTATGGACGTTTGGCAAGCTCGGTATGATGACTACTTGATAGTTTAGTGCACCATGCTTTACGGCTTAGAACTGGGACTTCAAAAATGTTTTGAATGCCACAAAGCATATGATATATTCCAAGAGTTGAAATTGGGATTTCAGACTCATGCCCGTGTTAAGAGGTATGATACCTCTGACAAGTACTTTGCCTACAAGATGGAGGAGAATAGCTCAGCTAGTAGCATGTACTCAGAATGTCTGGGTACTACAATCGCTTGAATCAAGTGGGAGTTAATCTTCCAGATAAGATAGTGATTGACAGAGTTCTCTAGTCAATATCACCAAGTTACTAGATGTCGGATTTCGGGTTCCGGCAGACCCTTGAGGTTCGAACACTAGGGTGCGCGCGGAGATTTCGCCTCCTACCTACCTGCACCCCTCCGCCTCGCTAAGATCTAAACTATGGAAAGAACAACACAAGAGACACAGGGTTTATACTGGTTCGGGCCACCGTTGTGGTGTAATACCCTACTCCAGTGTGTGGTGTGGTGGATTGCCTCTTAGGATGATGGTGATGAACAATACAAGGAAGAACAACCTCGCGAGGGTCTGTTCTTGGCTGGGGCGATGAACTGCTGGGGGGAGTTCAGCCACCTTTCTCTCTCTCTCTTCGAACCCCTCTCTAAAGAACTTCCTCTCCAGAACCCTTCCGAACCCCCCTTTTGCTCTGTGGGTGGCTAGTCCTATTTATAGAGGCCCCGGTCCTCTTCCCAAATATCGAGCGGGAAGGGAGCCAACAATGGCAGGCTAATTTAAAGGGGGACAGCTAGTACTAGCTACCCTGACAAAAGTAGTCTTCGCCTGCGCAAAGCTCTGGTGGTGACGCCGTCTTGGGCTCCATGATGACCTCCGTCTCGCAGTCCTCCTGGTCTTGGTCTTGTTGCACCGAAATGGCAACCTTTGCCTGATGCCTCAGTACTCCGCGGCTGCGCTTGCCCCCTTTGCACCAAAGAGGAAAGGAGGACGCTGCGCGGGCTGGCACCCGCCTGGCGCCCTTGGTCATCATGGCTTGCGTCACGGGCACCTCGTGAGGTACCCCGCCTTGGTCTCTCCGCCTCCTCGTGAGCCAGCCCGATGAGGCCGTGCCTGAGGAAGCTCCGCGTCGTCCGCCCCGCGAGGCTTGGCCCCTCGCGAGGGTCTTGGGTTTGTGTTGGTCAATATGGGCCGCGCTGGGCCCCCCTTTGAGCCACGCCGCAGGCCGCAGGCACACAAGTCTGGGGACCCCCGTTCCCAGAACGCCGACAGTAGCCCCCGGGCCCAAGGCGCGCCCGGACTTGGCCGTGCAGGGAGGCGGAAGGGCAAGAGCGAAGCGCCGCGGGCCCTAACAGCCTGCGGCCTTGGGCACCGCATGGCGGTTGACTGGACGTGGGCGTCTCCACTTCCCCATGGCGCCTCGGCAACTGCACGGATTGGACAAGTCCCTGCATGCAAAGCGGGTCATGATTACCTGCGATCGTGGAGGTCGGCGGTTGGCCTTCGCCGGCTTTAAGTACGGAACAGCGCGCGCCCTTCCAGTCCATCCCTTCTTGCTTCTCCTTCTTCCCGATCCTTGCTCCGTCTTGCTGCGATGGCTCCGATCCGCTGGTTCTCGACGGCAGAGAAGGGAAAGGCTCCCCGAGAGGAACCAGACCCACTCCCGCCGAAGAAACGGCTCGTCCCCCGTGGCCCGGACGAGGGGGCCCTTTAGGTGGTGTCGAGGCCTTGTTGCGAGCGGGCGCCGCCGGGGTTCCCACTTCCATTGTACGCCCATGTCGAGGGCCCTGAAGGAGCTGATGCTGACCGCCACGGGCGGCGCCGCCGTCGGCGCCGACGGGTCACGAAGGTGTGGGTCGTCCCCCTGGGGTCCACACCGAGGGCTCCTCCCGAGAGTTCGTGCTCCACGTCGCCATTCCTCTTCAGTCTTGGATTCATCTTCCTCCCTTCTTCACCTCCATCATCCCGCAGGGGGAGCCCATGGAGCTCTGGCTGCAGCACGCCGGCTGCAGCACCCTCGCGACCGAGGCAGAGGTCGCGGTCGTTGCCCCGGGCGAGGTCTTCATGACTCGGGGCTGGAGAGAGATCGCCTGGGTTTGCAGGACAAGGGGCGTCTTCATGATCCACTTGGATTACGACGGTGCTTCGGTGATGCTCTTCAAGATCTTCGATGCGAGCGGGCGCCGGCTGGAGTGCTGCCCCGGGAGAGGTGGTCGGGGCCCTGCTGCGGCGAGGACCGGGCCCGCCGACCGCTCCCTTGACGGCTCCTCAGGCGGAGGAGGCGTCGGAGGTTCCAGCGACTCCGGCGAGCTCTTCGCGTCTCCGGAGACGAGCGACGACAGCTACAAGCCCCCGAGCCGGCTCCGCTCCTGGAGCAAGGCGGGCTCGTCAGGCCGCCGCCGACTCTGATCTAGATGGGGTTGGCGCCGGTGCTTGACGACCCACTGTTGATGATGGCGTCTTCTGCTGGGGCGCGCGTAGTTAGTGTCCCTTTAGGATCTGTTCCCTACGAGCAATCAAAAAACGCGTCCCGTGGGGGCTTGTAAGGTGCCTGTGATCCTGTTTTGTTAATACAACCCTTGTCGTAGAATTGTGCGAGTTGCTCATTCCGTCTTAGCTCAGTCCTCCCTTTCGAACCTCACGAGGTCTTGGTGCTCTGCACCGACAGGTCCCAGTCCCAAGGCGGCTTCAGCCGTCGCTGGTATGCCAGGTCGCGATGCCGTGGTCAAGGCCAGGAGGTGAGCGACCCGGAGTCCGGTAAGAGCCCCTGACTCGCAATGCTTAGGAGGTCCCCTTTGGCGCCCAAGCAGCCATCGTTTGGTGAGAAAGGAGAGCGGCGTCGCTAACACGGGATAGCATTAGGTGCGGGGATGATTCCACGGTAGCTGGCGCTTCCGGGTGATGACTTATCTCGAGAATCAGGGGCCGCTCTCTGGTGTGTCGCCGGGTCCGTGCATCGGCAGGCGCGAGGTTGCTCGGCGAGGTCCTCGTGTGTCTCTCCCCTCTCGCCTTTGCTCCCCTTTCTGCTCTACGTCCTCGGGTCCCGGCCCTCGAGCGAGTCTCAGCCGTCGCTGGTACGCCAGGTCGCAATGCCATGGTCAAGGCCAGAGGGTGAGGGCTGGAGAGCTAGTAGGAGCCCTGAGTCGCGATGCTCAAGCACCCCCCCTTTAACGTGCAAGCGGTTCGCGCGGACGAGAGTGGAGGAGACACCGCAAGGGTCTTGCCTGACGCAGCTCCTTTAAGAGATCCTGTAGACCCATCATAGAAAAAACAAGGGGTTGCCATGACAATTGACAGTCAGCTGTTGGTTGCTTACGAGGGGTAGTGAGGCACTGAAGGCTTGAAGAGGTGACGCTATGCGGGGCTGCCGCGGCCAGAGCTCAGCCATCCAGGTTTGTTGGCGTTGCAGGGACGGACCCATGCGCAAGCGTCGTGCCGTTTAGGAGCAGTTCCGTCAGTTGAGCGGGCAACTAGGTCAAGAACATTAGCCGCGGAGGAGTGGATTCATTTAAATAGAAGCTAGGAAGGCGGACATCACTGGGTCTGGCCCGGGCGACTTGGGGATCATGCAGCCCGAGGGGCGCCCCCAACAAGGTAAGCTAATAACATGAAATAAAAAGGGATACATGCCGCAGGGATGGACCCACGCGGCCTGGGAATAATGCAGCCCCGGGGGCACTCCCAGCTGGAAATGAAACTCGAAAGATGTCACCTGATGGCGTTGAGGACGAAGGGGTGTTGGTGTAGCAGACTCGGTGGGCTGCAGAAGCCGATCCTCACGAGCCCCCAGGCCCGGGGGCCTCGGGAGGCTCCGGAGGTGCTGGCGGCTCCCCGCGGACCATCTCCATCTCCGCCAGGGTTGCGGAACGCCTGGCCTCTCGTGCCTCCGTGATGCCCCTCATGAGGCGCTGGTACGTGGCAGCCGCGTTCGGCAAGCCGTAAGGCATGCGAACGTAGCTGTGGGGTGGGCCTCCGCAGCGCCCCACTCGTGAGGGCCAGAGGCGCTCCAGAGAGGCGACTATGTTGAGCCCAGGTATGTCGATGCAGACGTGCAGCCCACCATCCTCGCCTGGATGGGGAGCCACTGCCGGTAAGCGGCGGCCGCCTTTCATGACTCTTGACTCCTGTAGCTCCTGAATGGCCTTGCTGACGAACTCCTGAGGGTCTGGATCTCCTTGCCTTGCTCCTTCTTGAGGGAAACGTGCTTCGAAGCACGCCTCCATGTGGTGCCCAAGCGCCTCCCTCGTGACCCTAGCTAGGTCGGTGGCCCTCCAGGGGAGAGCCCCCGAGCCCTGCCTGAGGAGGGCGCCGGGCGCGCTTTCTTATGCGATGGAAGGAGGTTCCCCCTAGGCAGGCGCGGGCCCGGAGGGGCCTGCCTCCTGAGTGGTCGGGCCGGACGATGTCTTCTTATTCTTAGAGGCGGTCTCGGGAGGCCTCCTGCTTCCGCGATCCGGGTCTTCCAGTGACGCGGCCTGAAAGGCTCGTTCCAGGGAACACACCGCGTCCTTCTCTTCACAGGGCACCGTGATGACTCCGCCGCTTCCTGGCATCTTGAGGACGTTGTAGCCGTGGTGAGTTACGGCCATGAACTTGGCCAGCGCTGGGTACCCGAGGATGGCGTTGTACGGCAGGCGAATGTGAGCGACGTCGAAGTCGATGAGCTCGGTGCGGTAGTTGCGCGTGCCCCGAAGGTGACAGGGAGGCGGACCTGCCCAATCGGGACCGTGGAGCCGTCGGTGATACCGGAGAAAGGCTTGGTTGGCTAAAGCTAGCTGTAGGGCACTTGGATATTGTTGAATGTTTCCACGGATAGGACGTTGAGCCCCGCCCCACCATCGATGAGGGTCTTGGTGACCACCACGTTGCTGATGATTGGGGAACAGAGCATCGGGAGGACTCCGGCTGTAGCCGCACACTTGAGCTGATCTGGTGAGCTAAACGTGATGGCGCACGCCGACCACCTGAGAGGGCACGTGGCTTCGAGCCTGGGGAGGACTGCGTTCACTTCGCGGGCGAACTGCTTGAAGATGCGTTGAGAGGCTGGGGCTTGTGCCCCGCCCAGGATGCAGGCGATCGCGCGCGGCTCCTAGAAGCCCCCAGCCCCCTCGTCCTGGTGACGGTCCTCATTTCTCCTTGGCTGCAGCGGCAGCGGTGGGAGGCCTGCGTTGCCTTGCGGGCGATCCTCGCGAGGCTGATCCCTCCAGTCTCCCTCGCGAGGCGGGTCTTGCCAGCGATCCTCGCGAGGTTGTTCGCGCCACCCTTGGTGCGGGCCACGGTCTTCCTAGCGTCCTGCGTTCCTTCCTCCTCCTCGACCATAGCCCCGGTCACCGCGGTTAGGGCGACGGCCGATCCTTCCTTCTCGCACGGCTCGGAGCTCTTGACATTCGTTGGTGTTGTGGGTATGGAGGTCGTGGTACACACAGTACCGGCTGCCCTTGGAAGGTTCGGGCTAATCTCTGCCCCGCTTGGTGTCTGGTTCTGCCGTGAGCACGGCAGCCCCCTTGCGCTTCACATCCTTGGCCTTGGGCTTCTTCTCTTCTGGGTCTGCAGCAGGCAGCTCGAGGAGGGAGAGACGCCCTTCCTCGGCCTTGGCACACTTGGTTGCCAGGTTGAACAGCTCCAAAGAAATGCACAGGTCTTCATGCATCGCCAGCTCCTCCTTCATCTTGACGTTGCGCACACCGTCGGAGAAGGCTGAGATGATGGCCTCCTCAGTCACCTTGGGAATCTTGAGGCGTGCGTTGTTGAAGCGCTGGATGTACTTCTGCAGGGTCTCCCCGGGCTGTTGCTTGATGCGGTGCATGTCGCTCACGGCGGGTGGCCAGTCGCGAGTGCCTTGGAAGTTGGCGATGAAGCGGGTGCGCATCTCGTCCCGGGAGGAGATTGTGCCTGGAGCCAGGTTCAGGAGCCAGGTGCGGGCCCCGTCCTTGAGCGCCATGGGGAACCAGTTCGCCATGACCTTCTCGTCTCCGTTGGCAGATTCGATGCCCAGCTCGTAGAGCTGGAGGAACTCCGCAGGGTCAGCCATGCCGTCGTAGCGAGGAGGCAGGTCTGGCTTGAACTTGCCAGGCCACGCGACGCTGCGTAGCTCGACGGTGAAGGCGCGGCAGCCTGCTGTGGCCACGGGAGGCCTTGGGTGACAGGGAGCTTGGTCTTGCATGTCCCCACGCGCTGCAGCTGGGAGCAGCGCGGGGTCTTGACGCGCGGGAGCAGGAGCATGGTCGCGACGTGGTGGAGCAGGGAGCGCCCGGGCAGCTTCTTGCAGGCGAGGGACTTCTTGACAGCTCTGCTCTTGCCACGCTGGCACCTGACGGAGCGGGTTCCGCCCAGGGGCCACACGCCTTGGAGCCATGGCGCCTTCCTGAGGAGGAGGCGGCCGGGGCACCGCCGGTGCTTCATCGCCCACGCGAGGCGGGGTGCGGTGCAGCGGAATGGACGGCGCAGGAGAGGCCCCTGCGGCGCGGACGAGCTCGGCGACGCGGTCGAGCCATTCTTCGTAGACGTCGTCGACGGGACGGTACCGCAGGAGACTGTTTGCCGCGATGAGTGCAGCCCGAGCCTCCATGGGCACGCGGAGCGCGCGGGACGAAGAACCAGCTGGGGTGAGCAAGGGAGTTGCGGTGCGGCCGTCTTGCCGCGCGGATGGATGCTGAGACGATGCTTGCTGCTCGTCCCCCGCTGGGCCGGTGGCGGCGTTGACGGCAGGTGACGGGGAACGGCGAGGACGCCCGCCGACAGGGGCCGTCTGGGCGACGCGGGAAGTGAGAGCGGCCCGGCGCTTGGCGCGGGCCCGACGAGCGTCAGACATGGGCGTGATGGTCGGAGGAGAACGGGGTGGTGGAAGACGAATCTCGGCGCACCCCTACCTGGCGTGCCAAATGTCGGATTTTGGGTTCCGGCAGACCCTTGAGGTTCGAACACTGGGGTGCGCGCGGAGATTTCGCCTCCTACCTACCTGCACCCCTCCGCCTCGCTAAGATCTAAACTATGGAAAGAACAACACAAGAGACACAGGGTTTATACTGGTTCGGGCCACCGTTGTGGTGTAATACCCTACTCCAGTGTGTGGTGTGGTGGATTGCCTCTTGGGCTGATGATGATGAACAATACAAGGAAAAACAACCTCGCGAGGGTCTGTTCTTGGCTGGGGCGATGAACTGCTGGGGGGAGTTCAGCCACCTTTCTCTCTCTCTCTCTGATCGAACCCCTCTCTAAAGAACTTCCTCTCCAGAACCCTTCCGAACCCCCCTTTTGCTCTGTGGGTGGCTGGTCCTATTTATAGAGGCCCCGGTCCTCTTCCCAAATATCGAGCGAGAAGGGAGCCAACAATGGCGGGCTAATTTGAAGGGGGACAGCTAGTACTAGCTACCCTGACAAAAGTAGTCTTCGCCTGCGCAAAGCTCTGGTGGTGACGCCATCTTGGGCTCCACGATGACCTCCGTCTTGCAGTCCTCCTGGTCTTGGTCTTGTTGCACCGAAATGGCAACCTTTGCCTGATGCCTCGGTACTCCGCAGCTGCGCTTGCCCCCTTTGCACCAAAGAGGAAAGGAGGACGCTGCGCGGGCTGGCACCCGCCTGGCGCCCTTGGTCGTCATGGCTTGCGTCATGGGCACCTCGTGAGGTACCCCGCCTTGGTCTCTCCGCCTCCTCGTGAGCCAGCCTGATGAGGCCGTGCCTGAGGAAGCTCCGCGTCGTCCGCCCCGCGAGGCTTGGCCCCTCGCGAGGGTCTTGGGTTTGTGTTGGTGAAAATGGGCCGCGCTGGCCCCCCCTTTGAGCCACGCCGCAGGCCGCAGGCAGGCAAGTCTGGGGACCCCCGTTCCCAGAACGCCGACACTAGAACTTCGTGATGAACTACAATATGCAAGGGATGACAAAAATTATTCCCGAGCTCTTTGCGATGCCGAAATCGGCGAAGGTAGAAATAAAGAAAAAACATCAAGTGTTGATGGTTGACAAGACCACTAGTTTCAAGTAAAAGGGTAAGGGAAAGAAAGGGAACTTCAAGAAGAATGGCAAGCAAGTTGCCACTCCCGGGAAGGAGCCCAAAGCTAGACCCAAGCCTGAAACTAAGTGCTTCTACTGGAAAGGAAATGGTCACTGGCAGCGGAACTGCCCAAAACATTTGGCAGATAAGAAGGATGGCAAAGTGAACAAAGGTATATTTGATATACAGATTATTGATGTGTACTTTACTAGTGTTCGTAGCCACCCCTGGGTATTTGATACCGGTTCAGTTGCTAAGATTAGTAACTCGAAACGGGAATTGCAAAATGAACAGAGACATGTTAAGGGCGAGGTGATGATGTGTGTTGGAAGTGATTCCATGGTTGATAAGACACTGGTACATCGACGTGCTATACAAATGGTTTTTAACCCCTTTTAGCGACGACATTTGGAACATTCGCCAAGTGAGTGTGGGCGATAGGGGGGTCCTTCCCACACGACCCAAAAATCGTCGAGGATAGGCCCTCCTGGGACACAGGTTGGGGCCATGTGCGATCGGGCGAGGCATCGAAACCCAATAATTTCCATAGGTATGTACATCCCACATGGTAATCCGAGAAAAACATTTCCGTAGGTATGTACATCCCACACGGTGAATTCCAAAAAATCATTTCCGTAGGTATGTACATCCCACACGGTGAATCCCAAAAAATCCTTTCCGTAGGTATGTACACCCCACATGGTGAATCCTAGAAAAACATTTCCATAGGATGTATATCACACACAGCTCCTTGTGTGGAAACATTTGTACAAGGTGGCCTAACGCAAACAGTTCGCTGCTGGAAGCCGTGTGTGATTGTTAGTTGATCGAACACGCCTACTTTCTAGAAACTGTGCAGGTTGTTTGAGTTCATCACCCACGATGTTATCTGAGTAACCGTCTGCAAAAGAAAACCCTAATAAGCAGGGTAATTAGCCTATTATTGATAATCCATGTACTAATCAAACTGATATTTCTTATAAAACACGCCAGATATTTCATATCCGTATAAAAGAAAATAGGATTTCATAATCGAATTACATCAGATAGCTTCGGCACTCGGTTGCGCCATTACACAACAACACCAAGTTTCACATGTAGCATCAAAAACCTTTGGAAAGTAGCATCATACACGGTAAATAGACAGATGAATCTCATCTGGGAAACTGCAGAAGCGGAAGGCAAATATTGAGCCTTGAGTGATGTTGAATGTCCTTGCAACTTTGGGCCAGTGGCTATGGATAATTGCCCGCCCAATCTTCGTCCTCTTCAGCAAGACTTCAATATTGTACCGTGGGTGTTGAATGAATACCTTCCTCGCCTCTTGACCATGCAGGTGGTGTTATAGGTAATCATCGGTGAACTGCTTTGAAAAGTACTGAAAACAAAGCTATGCATAAATCACTCTTGTTAATTTTGAAATGGCGCAAGGGGTAAAAACAAGGTAAAAGAGTTGGTACCATCCTATAGTTGACTGATGTCTTCTTCATTGTGCAAACAAAGATCTTGCTGTTATTCGTCGCAAGTTTCTTCATCCGAACAATCTTTCTGAGTTTCTTGACTTGACTGGTATTCATGGACATCTCATTTCCCCATATGCAAAATGGGTCGAACAGTGGGTCTAAGCCTCTGACAGCAGGACCTACATGTGCAAGACCAAATTGTAAGAAACCTAAATATTAGAATAATTCCTGCAACTACACAATAATGTGCTATTAGCCAAAGGACCCTGCTTGAACAAACCTCGATGGTAAACCACGTTGTCTCCCATTGTTTCCCTGCAACACACATAAGGAAGATCTTGATCAGGTTAACTGAGAGTTTCCATACTATCAGTAGAATATGTATTGAGTACAACCAAATTCAATTGGTGTCACATGCATAACAATACAAAATTGTACCCACAGCAAATGAAAATCAAATTGCAGAACTGAACCAAACAGTTAAATGGACAACAGACCAAATAAACCAAAATAGTTAACTGAGCACTACATTGCAGAATAGAAACATGTACTAGAAGATAAGACAGTTAACAAAACAAAGAATGCTTGAGAACAGTACTACGAAATGTAGCAATTGTTGGACCAAAGTGTTAAGTGAACATTACATTTCAGAGGACCAAACTGTTAACTAAACATCAGATTGCATATTAACATTACAGATGACAAATCACTAGAAGGCACTGGCGGTGGCCTCGAGAAAATAACACGAAATGTATTTTAATGTAGACAACCGCGTGGTGATGTCGACGATGGCCTCAAAGACGAGGTGCTCCTCCAAGATCTGACGGTCGACACGCATGGCAGCCATAGTGACCTCGTGCGCGCGTGCGGTCGCATGCTACTGAGCTCCACGTTATACTGCATGCAAAATTGTAACGCCCTCGATGCGGCTATATTCTCCCAGTGTCGAAGCACGACTTAGAGGCATAACCGCATTGAAAGCAATGTCGCAAGTGAGGTAATCTTCACACAACCCATGTAATACATAAGGGAAAGAGATACATAGTTGGCTTACAATCGCCACTTCACACAATTATATGAATAAAGCATTACATCAACCAAATACAATCAAGGTCCGACTACGGAACCAAAATAAAAGAAGAACCCCAAATGCGACAAGGTCCCCGATCGACCCCAACTGGGCTCCACTACTGATCAACTAGAACGGAACAACACAAAGGACAAGATCTTCATCGAGCTCCTCCTTGAGCTTGGTTGCGTCACCTGCTTGGTAACATCAGCACCTGCAAACTGGTTTTGAAAGTATCTGTGAGCCACGGGGACTCAGCAATCTCACACCCTCGCGATCAACACTATTTAAGCTTATGGGTAAGGTAAAAGGTATGAGGTGGAGCTGCAGCAAGCGACTAGCATATATGGTGGCTAACATACGCAAATGAGAGCGAGAAGAAAAGGCAAAGCACGGTCGAGAAACTATGATCAAGAAGTGATCCTAGAACAACCTACGTCAAGCATAACTCCAACACCGTGTTCGCTTCCCGGACCCCGCCGAGAAGAGACCATCACGGTAACACACGCGGTTGGTGCATTTTAATTAAGGTCAACTTCAGGTTTTCTACAACCGGACATTA
Organism: Triticum urartu; assembly: GCF_003073215.2. Lineage (NCBI taxonomy): Eukaryota > Viridiplantae > Streptophyta > Magnoliopsida > Poales > Poaceae > Triticum > Triticum urartu. Next base: position 373,810,825 of record NC_053023.1, on the reverse strand, counting down.
ACAAATTCCCATCTGCCCATAACCGCGGGCACGGCTTTCGAAAGTTCAAATCCCTGCAGGGGTGTCCCAACTTAGCCCATCACAAGCTCTCACGGTCAACGAAGGATATTCCTTCTAGCGGGAAGACCCGATCAGACTCGGAATCCCGGTTACAAGACATTTCGACAGGTAAAACAAGACCAGCAAGACCGCCCGATGCGCCGACATCCTGATAGGAGCTGCACATATCTCGTTCTCAGGGCAACACCGGATGAGCGCTCCGTACAACTAAAACCTGCCCTCAAGTTTCCCCGAGGTGGCGCTGCAAAGGACTCTAGTTCGGACCAACACTTAGACAAGCACTGGCCCGGGGGGGGGGGTTGAAATAAAGATGACCCTCGGGATGCGCGACTCCCAAGGGAAAAAGGCTAGGGCGAATGGTAAAACCAAGGTTGGGCCTTGCTGGAGGAGTTTTATTCAAGGAGAACTGTCAAGGGGTTCCCATTATTACCCAACCGCGTAAGGAATGCAAAATCCGGGAACATAACACCGATATGACGGAAACTAGGGCGGCAAGAGTGGAACAAAACACCAGGCATAAGGCCGAGCCTTCCACCCTCTACCAAGTATATAGATGCATTAATTAAATAAGATATATTGTGATATCCCAACAAGTAAACATGCTCCAACAAGGAACAACATCTCCATGTTCCAACAAGGAACAAACTTCAATTTTCACCTGCAACTAACAACGCTATAAGAGGGGCTGAGCAAAGCGGTAACATAGCCAAACAACGGTTTGCTAGGACAAGGTGGGTTAGAGGCTTGGTTCAACAATATGGGAGGCATGATAAGCAAGTGGTAGGTATCGCAGCATAGGCATAGCAAAAGAGCGAGCATCCAGCAAGCAAAGATAGAAGTGATTTCGAGGGTATGGTCATCTTGCTTGAAATCCCGCAAGGAAGAAGAACGAGTCCATGAAGAAGACAAACGGACGTAGTCAAACGGATCCTCACAAACGCAACGTTATCGGAACCAACCCGAAGAAGCAACACCGGAAAAGAGCAAACAACATAGTAAACAACCACCACATAATCATGGCATGATGCACAATCAAGTATGATGCATGTCCGGTTTAATGAAGCATGACATGGCAAAATGCACAAACAATCCTACAAATTAAGTGGAGCTCAACATGCAACGGTGCATATTGACAAAACACCACGACAAGTTATTTAGTTCTCTCTCGGTTATGTACTAACCAATATTAAATGTTGTTAGCATGGCAAGAGGGTGAAGAAAATGAAAACTACCTATCTAGTCAAGTTTAAATGAGGCCGGAAACAACGAACAACAATTCCAGAAACTCCTCATGTGCATGTTTTAAGGTTTGGTACTGTTCAGCCCTAAACCATATTTTATGGTTATTAAACATGCAAAGTGATTACACCATGTTAAACTAGGCAAAATTCTACCCCATTTACATATATAATTTATTTAAAACCGAGCTACGGTTATTAAGTTATGAAATAAATCATTTTAACATGGCATATGAGCAAAACTAATGCAAACATCAGTTTAAACATTTCAAACATGGATGAAAGTGGCATATTATGAAACTACACAAAATTCTGAGCACTTTTCATATATTAAGTTTTTACATGTGATGCATGGTTGGTGAGTTATTAAATGCAAGAAGAACAGGGTCTTTTCTGCAAATCTGCAAATCCCTGGAAATTAGCTAAATTCGTCTCGAGGAAAAAAACACTATATGGGCCGAAACTGGCTAGCCCAATAGGAGGAAAAAAAAAGAGGGGCGCTGGGGCAGCTCACCCATGGGTCAAGCCCAATCGGAGGAAGAGGTAGGCCGCGAAGGGATGCGCTGGGCCGGATCTGCTTGTGGCCCATGCGATCGCTAGAGCTGGCCCAGGGCACTGCGCTACGCGTGAAGTAGAGGAGGGGTTCGTGCTCGTCGCAGAGTCAACGCCGGCACTGCCTCATCCTGTCGCTTGAAGCAGGGGAAGCAAAGGTCAGCGATAGGGTCGCCAGGCACGGGAACGACGTGCAAGTAGGCGTGGGGCGGCGAGCTCGACCAGATCACCCGCTTGGTCGCCGGACTTGGCCGGGCGGTGCTCAGGACGAAATGGAGGTCGGCAGCGGCTGGCGAGGAAGGAGACGGCGGGGCACGTCCTGGCAGGGCGGCGCGACGAACTGCATAAGGGCCGCCCTGGTTGGGTACTCCGGCGAGGTTGGAGGTCGCCGGTTTCCTGTCTCCTGCGGCGCGCGGGGAAGACGGCGTAGGGGCGAGGCTCGGTTCGAGATGGCGCTGACGGAGGCTGCAGGAAACTCCATGGAGGGCGTCGGCATGGCAGATCGAGGCGGCCACAGCAAGAACTTGACGCACGAGCGAGGAAGAGGGACTTGGCACGGCAGCGGATGCAGGAGATGGCGGCGTCGGAACCTCGAGGCCGAAATCAAACCATGGCGCTGGAGCTCCTGTTGAGGTACAGAGAGATGAAGAGGTTAGGGAGATATAGTTGCAGGGACGAGGGAACGAAAAGAGAGCGTCACGAGGAGCTGGCCTGGCGGTTCCGATAGAGCTCCGGCGAGGTCTCCGGCCGGTGGTGGCGCGTGGGGTCGAGCGAGGCTCTCGGGCGGCGGCAGTTGGGTGGATGGATCAATGGAATTGGAAGTTTTTTTTGGTGGTGGCTGATAGGTGCGAAGGGGATCCCGAGGTGGGAGAAAGACGGTGGCAGCGGCGTCTGGACAGGGGAGGATTTGGATCGAGGAGGAGGTGGCTGGTTCGATGGATCTAGGAGGATCCCGAGGAAGGAGGGAGTTGCTCGGCTGGCGGCGGAGAGGGGATGGATGGATTGGACTAGGGTTTGATCCGGATATATATACCGAGTGGATTTGGGCAGGGTCGTTTGAATCCCTCCGATCGTAATCGGACGGCCCGGAATAAATAGGTAGGGAGCCTAAAAAAGAAAACGGAGATGTTTTGTAGATGTTTGGGGATGATCCGGACACAACTATGGTGACAGTCCGGGTCGGGTCCGGGACAAATTTCGGACGCGCGCGGGAGGAGGTCCGTGGGCTGACGAGAGAGGTTAGGTAGGGCCTGGCGGTGAGAGGTAGTGCAGAAGGCAAAGGTCTGAGAAGAGAGAAGAGGAGAGGCCCGACGACTGTTTTCGGAGACCGAAAACGTCCGACATTAGACCGACTACATTGCCGCTATAGTTATCCGCTCGGGCGTCAAACGGACTCCGAACGCGATGAAACTTGGCAGGCGGTCCACTAATAGCAAAGCAACACCGCACGCCAACTTTCATCCCATTCCGAGAACATTTTCTGGCCACTTATAAAATACTATTTCGGACATGCCGCGGGCGCGTGCAAGTATGTCTGGGCTCAGAATGGACAACGGAAAGAACGGGGGAACCCGGACGAATGCAAGTTTTAAAACATGATGATGCAATGCACATGTTGACATGATAAGATGCAACACGCAAGCTAATGACATGGCAACGACGGCGAATAACTGGACGACAACTGGCACATCAGTCTCGGGGCGTTACAACACTCCACCACTACGAGAGGATCTCGTCCCGAGATCTAGAATGGCATCGGAGGGAAAACGGAAGAGAAAAGAAGAGGTAAAACTAAGTTTCTTCTTTGACAAACGAGTGGAACCAATGAACCTTGAGAGGTTAACCAATTGGAAAGAAGAATACAATGGAGATGGACAAAGTTGAAAACACTCCGATAGAAAAGACGAACAAAGAACATTACTAGAACCTTGAGATTGAAGGGCAAGATAAATATTGAAACCACTCCGGTTGAAACAAGATAGAAAAGGATTAAGAATGATATAATTTGGGCAGCACTCCGACTGTAAATGGAAACAATTGAACATGAACTTGAAAAGATGAGAGGATACTTGATGAAATCACAATACACTGCCTCCGGAACGCAGGGAAACAAGATCTTGAGAGAGCACGGTTACAACAAATGCTAGAACGGAGTTGTTGGAAAACCAACAACTAAAAGAATAAGCTTGATACGGTCTTATGCAATACAACTCAAATTATGAGGTGACAACCTGCCACTCACGGGAGAAAGAATTGGATTTCTATGAACAAGGAGACGAGAAAGCTATTTCACCGGGAGGATAGATGAAGAACTAGGGTCGTTTATACGCACCATAAATAGTAACAATCCTTAGGGAAGGCTTTAGGTGAAACATAACCCAAGATAATTCCAACGAAGAGGTTGATGAATTTAAAATACCTCATTCTTGATAGCTTGAGAAACATGAAGCACGAAGGAAAATTATCAAGAATGACATAATACCACCTCCAATGATATGGAAGAAAGAATTGCACTCTGGATTGCAAGATGAAGAAACTTAAGCTCCTTAGAAAAGAATCTTGATGAACGCTTCGAGAAGGAAATAAATCCTTGATGAACCATCATGTATAGCCTCCATGAAGAAACTCCGGTAACAAAAGAATGATCAAACGAAATGAAAGATGAAAATAATAAGGTTGAAGCCTTGCAATGATAAGATGGATCTTCGTGATGATATAATTGAAATAACTTTGAGCTCCGGAAAGAAAGATTAAACAAGAATAAGAATTACATTATGCTTATCCTTCATCAATTAAATTGACGACAATCAACGGATTTGACATATTACTTATTCTCGTAGAAAAGATTAAGAGAGAGATATAACATAAACTTGAGAAGGTCTTCGACGAATCCACCGGTAGGATTGAAAACAACAAAAGAATTGATATGATAACAAGGTAAGAAGAATCTTGAACGAACCACAGTAAGAATTGAAAATGAACGAAGAAGAAAAATAAAGAAGCACCGGGAAGAATTAGAGAACAAATGAAGATACTTGAGGGGAATTTAGATAAAAGAGAACGAAGAGATCACGAACTGATTAGAGAAAACTTGAACGAAGCACCGGCAAGATTTTGAAGAACGAGAGCTGAAGCTGAAATGGATAATCCCGAAATGATGGCCTTTAGATAAACAAACTGAAAAACTCTTGAAATGCTCCGGATAGGTGAAAAGGATTCTCACAATCGAAAACAATTATGAGATGATTTCCGAGAATGGGGCAAGATATGGAGGAAAGCTCTTCTTCGGTCTTCAAATGATGAGAATGACAACGAGAAACACCACCAAGAATTATTGAGGCACACCGGAATAAAGAAGAATATAAAAGTTGAATCAACAATGAAATGAATTTGAAAGATCTTGGAGAAAGACATTTAACTGATGATAAATCATTCTTACGTCAAAACTTAAAAAGATTTGATAATCGCTCCGGGAAAATAAGAAGAGTCAGGTAAGATCCTGGAAAAAGACCTGTGGGTTAGGGCCCACTCAAAAGAAACACCATTGAAAAGATTACTTGAAAAGAGAGGTTGCACCGGTTGAATTAAATGGCTTGAATGAGATAACATCCTCGCAAAATCTTGAATGGATCGGGAATGGAAATAAATTTTCTGAGATATCTTGAGCACTCCGGAACAAAAGAATAGCGAGAGGTGAATGATTAAGAGGTGCACCGGTATGAGAAGGCATTTGAAACAAGGAAAAGATATTATCAACACCGAACGCTTGAATTGGTTCCACCGGAGAAGAAAGAAAATGGAGAATGATGAGCTTGAAGCTCCATTAGAATCTTCATGAGAATCGCCGGATAAGAACATTGATGGAGAAGAATGGAGAGACTTCATAACCAATAAGATGGATACTTGATTAAGAATTCTGAGTCCTCAAAGAGAAAAAAGGTAGGGTGGGCGGGAAAAACAAAGGAAACTTGGAGACGAATGAAACAAACACCGTTGAGAAGAACTGATAATAGATCTTGCTGATATTGAAATGATCGGATCCACTTGAAGAGAAACACACCGGTTAAAAATGATTGACATGACAAACTCGATTATCATGAAGGATTAGTATTCACATGAGAACACCGCTTAGGAAAAGGTATGGAATCAACATTTGTCTCTGAAGCAACTCGAATACCACAACTCAAAACAAAACAAAGGATTGGCTTGCAGAATAAGCCAGAACAAACATATGATAGAAATTTCGTCCGAAGTTTTCGTGGTGGGGCCTACACGGGCTCGATCGTACAGCACCATCATGTACAAGGCAGTGCACATGACATACGAAGCGTCCCCGAGTCGGCATAGCCAAGGACTCTTTAAGACACAACGAGACCACTGTAAAACCGACCGTGGATAGGCGGACCACTAGACGTCGAACCCCAATTTCAAATCATACATCTGTTGGAAAGATATCCTAGGAGCTACTTGAATTCCCACTTATAAACTCCCGAAATTCTCCCGGTTATGCAATCAGGTGTTGGGGATACAGGGGAAGCATAATATCTCACCCAAAACTAGCAAATCCTACATCCAGCTGTATCCATCCTTCAACACATAACCAAGAAACCTTCGGAAATCGTCTACCTCAACCTTCGAAAAGCATCCGTTATACAAGTTATGGCAATACTCCCGAACTCCCGCCCAAGTACTGGGTGGCGTCGAGGTTATCTCACCAACAACTGCATAAAAGAGATTTTCGATGTCGGCGAAACTAAACTCAGGTATTCCAGAACTGCAACGATAAAATTGTGACGACAACACCTCGGAGCTCAACTCCCCGGGACACTGCCACAACCCCTAAATGTCAGGAGGCACCAAGAACAATGTTCTCGTCACAAAACCATCGGAACAATTCCAAGATACCCGCGTGATCCTAAATTTTTTTTAGTGAAAATTTGAGAAGAGAAGAGTCAAAACTCTACGTCAGATGCATTACCAGAGCGATGAAGGGACTGAGGAGTAAAAAGAATTCCTAAGCTCTCCGATATATAATTCCTAAATGACTCAAAACATTTTTCTAGACTCAACTCATCCGCTAATTCGATCAAGCAAAGGGGCTCCTAAGGTCGGGGAAGGCTCTGATTACCAACTTGTAACGCCCTCGATGCGGCTATATCTCCTACGTGTCGAAGCACGACTTAGAGGCGTAACCGCATTGAAAGCAATGTCGCAAGTGAGGTAATCTTCACACAACCCATGTAATACATAAGGGAAAGAGATACATAGTTGGCTTACAATCGCCACTTCACACAATTACATGAATAAAGCATTACATCAACCAAATACAATCAAGGTCCGACTACGGAACCAAAATAAAAGAAGAACCCCAAATGCGACAAGGTCCCCGATAGACCCCAACTGGGCTCCACTACTGATCAACTAGAACGGAACAACACAAAGGACAAGATCTTCATCGAGCTCCTCCTTGAGCTTGGTTGCGTCACCTGCTTGGTAACATCAGCACCTGCAAACTGGTTTTGAAAGTATCTGTGAGCCATGGGGACTCAGCAATCTCACACCCTCGCGATCAACACTATTTAAGCTTATGGGTAAGGTAAAAGGTATGAGGTGGAGCTGCAGCAAGCGACTAACATATATGGTGGCTAACATACGCAAATGAGAGCGAGAAGAGAAGGCAAAGCATGGTCGAGAAACTATGATCAAGAAGTGATCCTAGAACAACCTACGTCAAGCATAACTCCAACACCGTGTTCGCTTCCCGGACCCCGCCGAGAAGAGACCATCACGGTAACACACGCGGTTGGTGCATTTTAATTAAGGTCAACTTCAGGTTTTCTACAACCGGACATTAACAAATTCCCATCTGCCCATAACCGCGGGCCCGGCTTTCGAAAGTTCAAATCCCTGCAGGGATGTCCCAACTTAGCCCATCACAAGCTCTCACGGTCAACGAAGGATATTCCTTCTAGCGGGAAGACCCGATTAGACTCGGAATACCGGTTACAAGACATTTCGACAGGTAAAACAAGACCAGCAAGACCGCCCGATGCGCCGACATCCTGATAGGAGCTGCACATATCTCATTCTTAGGGCAACACCGGATGAGCGCTCCGTACAACTAAAACCAGCCCTCAAGTTTCCCCGAGGTGGCGCTGCAATGGACTCTAGTTCGGACCAACACTTAGACAAGCACTGGCCCGGGGGGGGGGTTAAAATAAAGATGACCCTCAGGATGCGTGACTCCCAAGGGAAAAAGGCTAGGGCGAATGGTAAAACTAAGGTTGGGCCTTGCTGGAGGAGTTTTATTCAAGGCGAACTGTCAAGGAGTTCCCATTATTACCCAACTGCGTAAGGAACGCAAAATCCGGGAACATAACACCGGTATGACGGAAACTAGGGCGGCAAGAGTGGAACAAAACACCAGGCATAAGGCCGAGCCTTCCACCCTCTACCAAGTATATAAATGCATTAATTAAATAAGATATATTGTGATATCCCAACAAGTAAACATGTTCCAACAAGGAACAACATCTCCATGTTCCAACAAGGAACAAACTTCAATCTTCACCTGCAACTAACAATGCTATAAGAGGGGCTGAGCAAAGCGGTAACATAGCCAAACAACGGTTTGCTAGGACAAGGTGGGTTAGAGGCTTGGTTCAACAATATGGGAGGCATGATAAGCAAGTGGTAGGTATCGCAGCATAGGCATAGCAAAAGAGCGAGCATCTAGCAAGCAAAGATAGAAGTGATTTCGAGGGTATGGTCATCTTGCCTGAAATCCCGCAAGGAAGAAGAATGAGTCCATGAAGAAGACAAACGGACGTAGTCGAACGGATCCTCACAAACGCAACGTTATCGGAACCAACCCGAAGAAGCAACACCGGAAAAGAGCAAACAACATAGTAAACAACCACCACATAATCATGGCATGATGCACAATCAAGTATGATGCATGTCCGGTTTAATGAAGCATGACATGGCAAAATGCACAAACAATCCTACAAATTAAATGGAGCTCAACATGCAACGGTGCATATTGACGAAACACCATGACAAGTTATTTAGTTCTCTCTCGGTTATGTACTCACCAATATTAAATGTTGTTAGCATGGCAAGAGGATGAAGCAAATGAAAACTACCTATCTAGTCAAGTTTAAATGAGGCCGGAAACAACGAACAACAATTCCGGAAACTCCTCATGTGCATGTTTTAAGGTTTGGTACTGTTCTGCCCTAAACCATATTTTATGGTTATTAAACATGCAAAGTGATTACACCATGTTAAACTAGGCAAAATTCTACCCCATTTACATATATAATTTATTTAAAACCGAGCTACGGTTATTAAGTTATGAAATAAATCATTTTAACATGGCATATGAGCAAAACTAATGCAAACATCAGTTTAAACATTTCAAACATGGATGAAAGTGGCATATTATGAAACTACACAAAATTCTGAGCACTTTTCATATATTTAGTTTTTACATGTGATGCATGGTTGGTGAGTTATTAAATGCAAGAAGAACATGGTCTTTTCTGCAAATCTGCAAATCCCTGGAAATTAGCTAAATTCGTCCCGAGGAAAAAAAACACTATATGGGCCGAAACTGGCTAGCCCAATAGGAGGAAAAAAACAAGAGGGGCGCTGGGGCAGCTCACCCATGGGTCAAGCCCAGTCGGAGGAAGAGGTAGGCCGCGAAGGGATGTGCTGGGCCGGATCTGCTTGTGGCCCATGCGATCGCTAGAGCTGGCCTAGGGCACTGCGCTACGCGTGAAGTAGAGGAGGGGTTCGTGCTCGTCGCAGAGTCAACGCCGGCACTGCCTCATCCTGTCACTCGAAGCAGGGGAAGCAAAGGTCAGCGACAGGGTCGCCAGGCACGGGAACGATGTGCAAGTAGGCGTGGGGCGGCGAGCTCGACCAGATCACCCGCTTGGTCGCCGGACTTGGCCGGGCGGCGCTCAGGAAGAAATGGAGGTCGGCGGCGGCTGGCGAGGAAGGAGACGGCGGGGCACGTCCTGGCAGGGCGGCGCGACGAACTGCATAAGGGCCGCCCTGTTGGGTACTCCGGCGAGGTTGGAGGTCGCCGGTTTCCTGTCTCCTGCGGCGCGTGGGGAAGACGGCGTAGGGGCGAGGCTCGGTTCGAGATGGCGCTGACGGAGGCTGCAGGAAACTCCATGGAGGGCGTCGGCATGGCAGATCGAGGCGGCCACAGCAAGAACTTGACGCACGAGCGAGGAAGAGGGACTTGGCGCGGCAGCGGATGCAGGAGATGGCGGTGTCGGAACCTCGAGGCCGAAATCAAACCATGGCGCTGGAGCTCCTGTTGAGGTACAGAGAGATGAAGAGGTTAGGGAGATATAGTTGCAGGGACGAGGGAACGAAAAGAGAGGGTCGCGAGGAGCTGGCCTGGCGGTTCCGATAGAGCTCCGGCGAGGTCTCCGGCCGGTGGTGGCGCGTGGGGTCGAGCGAGGCTCTCGGGCGGCGATAGTTGGGTGGATGGATTGATGGAATTGGAAGTTTTTTTGGTGGTGGCTGATAGGTGCGAAGGGGATCCCGAGGTGGGAGAAAGACAGTGGCAGCGGCGTCTGGACAGGGGAGGATTTGGATCGAGGAGGAGGTGGCTGGTTCGATGGATCTAGGAGGATCCCGAGGAAGGAGGGAGTTGGTCGGCTGGCGGCGGAGAGGGGATGGATGGATTGGACTAGGGTTTGATCCGGATATATATACCGAGTGGATTTGGGTAGGGTCGTTTGAATCCCTCCGATCGTAATCGGACGGCCCGGAATAAATAGGTAGGGAGCCTAAAAAAGAAAACGGAGACGTTTTGTAGATGTTTGGGGATGATCCGGATACAACGATGGTGACAGTCCGGGTCGGGTCCGAGACATATTTCGGACGCGCGCGGGAGGAGGTCCGCGGGCTGAGGAGAGAGGTTAGGTAGGGCCTGGCGGTGAGAGGTAGTGCAGAAGGCAAAGGTCTAAGAAGAGAGAAGAGGAGAGGCCCGACAACTGTTTTCGGAGACCGAAAACGTCCGACGTTAGACCGGCTATATTGCCGCTATAGTTATCCGTTGGGCCGTCAAACGGACTCCGAACGCGATGAAACTTGGCAGGCGGTCTACTAATAACAAAACAACACCGCACGCCAACTTTCATCCCATTCCGAGAACATTTTTCGGCCACTTATAAAATACTATTTTGGACATGCCGCGGGCGCGTGCAAGTGTGTCTGGGCTTAGAACGGACAACGGAAAGAACGGGGGAACCCGGACGAATGCAAGTTTTAAAATATGATGATGCAATGCACATGATGACATGATAAGATGCAACACGCAAGCAAATGACATGGCAACGACGGTGAATAACTGGACGACAACTGGCACATCGGTCTCGAGGCGTTACAAAAATGGTTGTCGGCGGCACTTCATTGGAGGAGGGGGCAGTGATTTCGGTGGAAGGTGTCGCGCTGTCGGTCGGGGCATGTGGGACGGGAAAGGAGGAGGATGGTGTGGGTGGGGTGTGAATTACCTGACCATATCGACGAGGCCCCGCAACAAGAAGAAGGGTCGGCAGCGAGGAGGCCGCGCAGCAAGAAGAAGGGTCGCCGACAAGGAGGCGACGCTACAAGAAGAAGGGTTGCCGGCGAGGAGGCGGTGCTACAAGAAGAAGGGTAGCCGGCGAGGAGGCGGCGCTACAACAAGAAGGGTCGTCGGCGAGAGGCTGAGTTGCTAGTAAGCAGCAGTGAAGGTTTGAACTTGGGAAGCAAGGAGGAACAGTGGAAATGTTGATTTTGGTAGGAGGGAGGGGGCGGGGAGATAGATATTTCCGTGGTGGCAAAAAAAATTCGCTCAGTGCCGCGAGAAACTGGCGCGCAAGTGTGGTTCAAGCGGGGGCGGTGGACTGTAAAGGACGAAGCTTCCCGCGTAAGCTAGACAAGACGGTGCGCCAAGATATTTTATATCACATCCCACACGATTCTTTCTAGTACACTGTTTGTCGTATACCTAATTTTTTCATTACGTTTTGAAAGACAAAATGGTATTACGGAGGGAAAGGATGGTGTTCGAATTGCTAGAACATTTACCTACAATGAACATGCAACTAGTACATGAGTGTCGTGTTTAAATTTGGAATTATTCCAAGTTTGTTTGGCATTTTTATGCATTAATTGAGTTTCTAGGCATTTAATGTGCATAATTCAAATTTGAACTACAAGCACATGCTCCAATGCACCAAAGTTTGTTGAAAAATCACATGTGTGTATTTGGGTGAATTTATAGGTCCCATGCAAGAAATGGGAATGAAATTCAAACATCTGGGCTTCGTGGCTCGGCCGGAAAGATTGAGAAACTTTGTTTTTTTAATTCCCGTAAATCCAAAACACGCCTGCAAATCATGAAACTTGGCATGGTGTCATGACATGGCATCAACATGCTATGGTAATTTTTTTGGCCGAATTGGGACAAGCGTTGGTGTAATCTTCTTGCAAACCGGAGCTACCCTCAAGAAAGCTCATGGTTCTGAGAGGGAACGTGTCACCTCCGTGTGCGAAATGAGATACATACACTACCTTCTCCCGCCTTAATTTTGTTACATAGGCAGATTAGACCAAATAAAAGTATCGTGCTAAATTTTGGAATTATTCCGGGTTCGTTTGGCCTTTTTTATACATTAATTGAGTTTCTGCGCATTTAATGTGCATAATTCAAATTTGAACTACAAGCACATGCTCCAGTGCACCAAAATTGGTTGAAAAATCACATGTGTGCCCTTGGGTGAATTTCTAGGTCCCATGCAAGAAATGAGAATGAAATTCAAACATCTGGGCATCGTGGCTCGGTCAGAAAGATTGAGAAACTTGGTTTTTTAATTCCAGTAAATCCAAACATGCCTGAAAATCATGAAACATGGCATGGTGTCATGACATGGCACCAACATGCCACGGTAGTTTTTTGGGCCGAATTGGGACAAGCTTTGGTGTAAGCTTCTAGCAAACGAGAGCTTCCCTCAAGAAGGCTCGTGGTTCCGAGAGGGAACGTGTCACCTCCGTGTGCGAAATGACATACGTACACTGCCTTCTCCCGCCTTAATTTTTTTACACAGGCAGATTAGACCAAATAGAAGTATGGTGCTATATTTGGGAATTATTACGGGTTCATTTCGCCTTTTTATACATTAATTGAGTTTCTGCGCATTTAATGTGCATAATTCAAATTTGAACTACAAGCACATGCTCCAGAGCACCAAAGTTGTTTGAAAAATAACATATGCGTCCTTGGGTGAATATCTAGGTCCCATGCAAGAAATGAGAATGTAATTCAAAAATCTGGGCGTCGTGGCTCGGCCAGAAAGATTGAGAAACTTTTGTTTTTTAATTCTTGTAAATCCAAAACACGCCTGAAAATCATGAAACTTGGCATGGTTGTAACAGCCTGGCTTTTGGCCCTTTTCCTTTTCTTTTTGATTTATTGGTTTTTGCTCTGTTTTTCTTTTTAGAGTGGTTTTGTGGCCTTGCCACCTAGGAAATCATCCTCATTCCCCTCCCATGTAGCTCATCATTCTCAAAAGTTTCCCAAGATCATTCCATTTCCATTATAGCCAGACCCTAAAATTCTTTTCTCAGGAATATTCCTTATTCTATTAAAGGAATAACCCTGCCTACCCTAGGTTGTGAAGCAACTTATATTTCGGTCACTCCCAAAAATCCCAATTAATTCTCATAATTTCTTTGGGGTCATATTTTGCTCAAATATACCCTAACTTTCCCACCCTAGCCCAAGAATAATTACCCAATTATTATTCTTCATTTTTGTCCAGTGTGGCTTTCTGTGAAGGAAGTGCCACCTATCCTTTCCTGATTGCTCCCAAACCTTTTGGTAATTCTCTTATGACCAAATCATTTCCTCAAGCCAAAATTCAAATTTATTTGCCTAGCCAATCTTCCTCAGCAATTTTTCAAATTTTCTGTCGGACAGAAGGCATTGTGAAGGAAGTACTAGCTAGGAGTTTCCAAATAAGTTGAAATTTTGCACACTCCTTAATGTTCTCATATCATCACACTCCTCCAAATTTCAGCCCTATCCAATCATCTATGTGAGCACAGGATCAAATAGTTGATTCTGTTAATATTTTCTTGTTGTGAAGCAAGTATATTTTATACTGCTTCATTAATTCTGAGAAATTACCAGATTGTGCTCCTGCCCAAATAACATCTCTCCACCAAATTTGAGACCAATTCATCAAGCCAATATTTCTCTAGGAGTTTTGCAAGTTACTGGTCAGAGAGAATAGCTGTGAAGGAAGTACCATTTTGGTGAATCCAATTGGTATGAATTTTTTACAGAACCTATATCTGTACAAATCATCAAGCCTTGCCTAATTTCAGCCCAAGTGGAATCACCATTTGAGTGCATCATCTTGATCCATTTTCTGTACCATCTGGGTCAGTTGCAAAGCAACTATGTTAAACCTCGATCCAAATCTTCTCAAAGTTAACAGGATTATAGTCCTTCCTAAGCTGATCACCCCAGACAAACTCTTTGGCTCCAATAAAGTTCATGTTGATCACCAGTGCACGGCCAAGTTTACTGCAGTAAACTTCAGACGATGATTACCATTTAACCATAGCACCCCAAATCAAAGCCATGACATCATAAATGCTCCATATTGGAAGGACATAATGCTAGACACCATTTACTTGCCCCTCGTGAGCTCCCTGTGCATTGTCCCATGGTGACCGTGCAGCTGGCAAGCCTGTGCGCGTGCTCTGTGCACAGTGGCCGCGTCCAGCACGCAGTTTCTGCTTCGTTCTCTTTCCTCTCGTTGTCTTCGCGGGCGTGAGCATGTCCCTTGGCTTCTCCTCATCGTCTCCGTTCCCCTAGACCCCTTTCCCCCTCCGCCCGCTTCCTCACCGACGCAAGCCGCCGCGCGCCCACGGGCGAACAGTGGTGGTTTGACTCGGAGCTCGCCGTCTTCTTCCTCCCCGCGCTCCCTTGGCCGCCTCTTCCCCATGCACTCTCCCTCCTTTTTGCTCTCGTCATCTAACCCCGAGCACATGCACGTGCACACGTGTCCGCGGCGCCGGCCACGCGTCCGCGGTGACGCCAGCTCGGCCTCCTCCTCCCCTGCCTATATAAGGCCGCCCCGAGCGCGTTTCTCCTCACCACTTGACCTCACTCACCCCAAGAAGCCTCCCCAACCCCTTCCCTAAGCTCCAAGAGCTCCCGAGCCCTCCTATGGCCGCCTTGGCCGCCGACGGCTTCTGCTCGAATCCGAGCGGGCCGAGCTCCCTCCCATCTCTTTTCCACAACCAGAAGAGCCTCCTCGACCCACTGATCCTCCCCGCGTCTTATTTTCCTCTTCGGGTCAACCACATCGCCGGCACCCACCCCGGCCGATGCCGTCGCCTGCCACGGCCCTGTCTCCTCTCACTCCGGGGCTCCTCGACGGCCGTTCTGTGCACCGGCGGGTGCGCCTCGTTCCCCCAAACACACCAGTGGTCATAGAGCATCAAACGGTACCCGGAGTCGCTGGCAATCACCGCCAGACACTGGCAGCCTCCCTGCTTCACGGGTGGGCGCGAGGGAGATGAAGATCATGACCCCCTGCGCGTGGGACCCACCCGCCAGCCTCACTTG
This sequence comes from Triticum urartu, assembly GCF_003073215.2. Classification (NCBI taxonomy): domain Eukaryota; kingdom Viridiplantae; phylum Streptophyta; class Magnoliopsida; order Poales; family Poaceae; genus Triticum; species Triticum urartu. The sequence goes on along the minus strand of NC_053023.1, from coordinate 373,795,330 downwards.
CGTTGACCAAGCGCTGACAATGTGGATAAGTGGATGCGCAGTTCCGGTCGGTACGTCTTCATAAGCTGAAAGCGTATTCTCTGGGTGCTTCAGCTCAAAGTACGTTTTCATTATTCTGAAAGCGTATTTTCTTCCTGTTTCAGCCTTCAATGCGTTTTCCCTGAAGCTAAGGAGTATTCTTCAGACTATGCTTTCTATTTTTCTGTTTTGGCCCCGTTTGTAAATATTTTCATTACAGATAGGTCCCTAGCAGAAAACACTTCTCAACTTTTTGCTCACAACTCCAAATGAGGTGATTCCAAAGCCCATTTCTTCGTCTTGTCGAGCCCGTTCTGTTGGTATAATTTTCACCATATTTTAACATTCTGAAAATGACCATTTTTCCCTTGCGCTTAATCTGCCCCCTCTGAGAGAGAACATTTTCCGGCGATTCTTTCCGCGAGCTTCTCGCACTTTTTCCCGGTGATTTCTTCCACCCCAGGCAAGCCACACCCTCCATTTGCATGATTGCAATGCAGTGACATGGTTTATCTTATTTAAACTTGTTCAAATATTGCTTTAGCTACTTGTGATCTGTTCATGGCATTTCTTGGAGTTGTTTCGATCTTGCTATTGCCATGATATTGCTTGGAGTTTTAGGATGATTATGTTGCATTTTATGTGGATGACATGTGCCTTTGGATTCTTAGTGGCTATTATGATTATTTTCATGATGGTATATGGTATTATTTTGGAGCATTACTTTGGATATCATGTTGTCTTTGGATTATTACTGGCTAGTGTTATTTTTATCATGATGCTAGATGATATTATGTTTTGGAGTATGATGTTGGAGATGATGCTTGCATGAGGATCATAGTTGGATAGTTAGTTCTTGATATTCGAGTAGTAGCATTATCGTTCTTGGATTCATCATGATAGTAGTATTATATTGCCCTCGGTGTATTTTGGTAAGACGATATTAAGCTTTGTATTATTTGTTGGATATTGCTATGACTTGGATTATAGGTTGATAGATGATAATGGAGTATCAGTTAATACTGTTATATTTTGGGGATAGATTCTGACATTAAGTTGGTCAGGTGCCACTGAAACAGACTTTTTTCCAGTGAACCACATTTGCCATTATGGGAAGGCCCTAATGCGGTCTATTGTCGTGCCTCTTGCTGGTGCCTCCAACGAGGGAAGGTTATGGGTGTGCGGTACCCTGGCCCGGTAAGTAGACATAACCTTGTGTGCCCATTGTTGTTGTTAGGTGCCTTTTTGTCCCTGTTTGAGATCGTTTTTGTTTTTCCACGACGATGGTGGTTGGTGCCTTTGGTAGGCACGGGGCCACCCAGGATTGAACCCAAAAGGGGTGTTGGTCGGAGTGGCCAGGAGAGTGTCATGACAGTAGATCGGTTTTGCCGGAACGCCGTTGATCCACCCGAATGGGATTGCGAGGCCATGGGTTCTGTGGTGTGGGTAAAGTGCACTACCTCTGCAGAGTGTGTGTGTTTAATCTATCGATAGCCATGTCCTCGGTCAATGGGCACAAGTTTGTACTAGGTCACATCGTTCGATCAACACTCACATGACGGAATGACTTATAGGTGATTTATATGTTGATGTACTTTGAGCAGTAACAGTTTGGCAGGATGTTGATGATGATGTTCGGATGATCTTGAGGATGATCATTCAGTTTGTGATGTGGTCATGAGGTGATCATGTGGATGTTCCGTTTGTGATCCGTGAATGATCACCGTCTGGTTACGAGGTAACCCGTCGAACCAAGTGTGGTTCCATTTTTGTGATCCGTGAGTGATTACCATTTGCTTTTGATCACGAGGTGATCGAGATGGTATACTACTTGGCCGGTTAGCCAAGAGTGATGTGGTTATGGAGGTATGAGATGTTGGTTTATAGTATGATAGTTGTTTCATACCATGTGTAGTAGTTGCTTCATCATAGTTGTTAATTTAATTAACCTGTTTAATGCTATGTTATTTTCTTGCCTTGATGTTTATGGTTGTTGTGAGCTTGCAAGTACATTCAATGTACTGACCTGGCATGTCATGCCAGATTGCAGGTGATGTCGTGATTGATTAATTGTTTGTCGAGGTTCCATTCGTGCGAGCTAGATCGTGTCCCAGCCAGAGTCCCTACAGAGTGGAGTTCACCACCTTCGTCGTTGTTCCGCTGCTAGAAGTATTCCACTGCTTCAAGTTGTTCCACTGCTAGCATAGAGCAAGTGTAGTGTCACAGGCATAGTATCACCGTGTTGATGTGCTTCTTTGTAACATCAGACCCTTGTATTATTATTCTTGTAATAAGAGCTGTTTTGTTCTATATCAAGCAGTGACGTATTCCAGAGACTTCTCCTCGATCTCTGGACTGGATTACGGGGCGTTCCGGTTTCTCTGAGCCGGGGTGCCACAGGCTTGGTATCAGAGTAGGTCTGGCTATAGGACGCCCTAGTCAGCGCGAGTGGTAGAAACCGGTAGAAATCGGTAGTATATAGTCTGCCTTGTTCGTTGCATTTGGTTGCTGCATTTGTTTGTTGCATAGCATGCATATAGCCTTATTATTTGTTGCTAACGGTTTCTTTTGATGAGTGTAGATGGCATCGGTCTGGATCTACTACAGCTCAGCTCTTGCATTTCTTGCAATTTCTTTCTTGTTCGTTCTTCGGTGTTTGGCATGATTTCTGTCCCAGTAGGGTGATGCCAAGTGATCCCGAGACTGTTTGCAAAAATGGTGTTCAGGTATCACGCCGATATACTTCTTTCAGACCCGCCTAACATTTCGGTGATAGACATGCTTCTATCGCAGATCGTCCTTTTTCCTCATCATGTTGGCAACCCTTAATTCTTAGTCATCACGAAAGGGCAATGCCAGCAAACTTAGTTTTTCCCCGTTATCCTATTTCTTGGATGAGTAGGGATCTTTTTCTGTCCACTTGATAATTATGTGGTCGCGACATTCGTGTCCTACTACATGGTTACCAAGTACTTCCTCGCTTCTGGGATAGTCCAGGTTGGCACCTGGCTAAGCTAGCACTTGGTGTAGCACTGTTTACACCAATTCTTCCACACATTTATTCGTCCTCATGCACACCGTCACCGCATGCTAGATCATAGAACCGGAGGTCCCGCAAGATTTGTGTGCTTAAGTAGGCATGCATATTGTGTGACAAGCAGTACTATGTAACTTTGTTTGAGTGTGTAGTGATTATTATTGTGTGCTTTTGTTTAGATGAGTTTTCTTTTGCTTCTTTCTTTTTGGGCCCCGGTGTTACATTATTTTTCGCCCTTGTCGTGGAATTGTCACGGCAGATGTCCTAGTGTGAGGACTTAGTCGTGAGGCCAACGCATCTTTGTAGTAGCTTGAGAGGGGTTGAGCGGAATCGAGAGACGCAACATAAGACAAGGATTTAGACAGCTTCGGGCCCCGGGAAACATCATCCGGTAATAGCCCTACATGCTGTTTGTGGCTAGATCTCATTATGCTCATGAAAGAGTCGCCGCATAAGCCGGCTCCCCTTTAGTTGTGTCTAGCCCTAGAGATTCTTTCTTGTCCCTCTTGGGGTGCCCTGCCCCTCCTTATATATGTTGAAGGGGCGGGTTACATGACTAGTCCTAGTAGGATTAGGATTACTCTATTACAAGTGGAGTCCTAGTCTTGCTTCCATTGTAGGAGAATATTCCTTATGTCTTTCCTCTTAATCCGGCCCATCATAACATGAGTCGGCCTTCTGGGCCTTGGGCTTTGTCATCCATCTGAAACACTCGTCGGGTCACCAATGAGTCTTCATGCTCATGAGTCGTCACACTAGTGAACCGCGAGTCGCCAATCCTCTGGCGGGTTACCAATGAAACACCAAGTCCGGCCGGGTCATATATCCGGCCGGGTCATACCACGGGGTATATCCCCGACATTAGCCCCCAATTTAATTTGGATTTATCCATGTTAAACTGATCTACAATATAAACACAAGAGCAAATTTGACAGGTTGTGATCTGGGTTAAATATTCTTGTAAGCCGACACCTGATCATCCTTAATTCCTTGTCATTTCCTCCTTCTAGAAAATCCGGGTCAATAGGCCGGCTTCATAATCAACTTTGTAGAAGAAATATTGTAAATAAAGAATCCATTTGAGTCGGTCTTCAATGCTCTGACTTGACGAAAATATTGGTCTTCAAATATTCAACTGATATTTAGCCGGCTTGAAAATGTAGAACTTTGCTGATTTATGATTGCCTAAATTGTCGGCTTATAAACAAATGATGCCGGGTCATCTAATTATTGCTGATGCCAGGTTAATCTTATGATGACGCCGGGTCATAAACTTTGCAGCTTTCTCCGATAATAATATAGTACCTGATTTTCTCAAAACTGAGAATTTGAAGTTTATTCCTCCCTTATATGCATATCACCTATAGCCCCCAAGTGCCGGGTTGTCATGCTTGCAGCAACCTAGGACTTGTAATTGCCTTATGCTCATAAAAATTTCAACGAGTGTAGCCCCAAGGGCCGGGTCATTATGCAATAATGAGCAGGGACTTTGTAAATATGATCATGTAAACTTGAGCAGCAACGTGTAGCCCCCAAGGGCCGGCTCAGTAAGATATTACTGAGCTGGGACTTTGTATATTCTTCATTGATAATATATGATGTAATCTCCATCATGGGGCTTGAACCCACATCCACAAGGTTAAGAGCTTTGTACTCTACCAACTAAGTAGTGGATCTTTCAATATAATGGACTGAGGCTTGTGTGCCTTGAATTTTTGACAGGAGCAATTTATAGCCCCCAAGGGCTGGCTCATTACAACGGGATGAGTCGGGTCTTCAATAAGTTGATCAAAAAATGACTTTACATTAGCCCCCAAGTGCCATGGTGCATGCTGGTAGTGACTTGGGACTTGCATATTTGATGTAATCTCAATTTGAATAATGTAGCCCCCAAGTGCCGGGTCGTAAGCCTGCAACGACTTGGGACTATTCCCTCCATCATAAAAATAAATCATGTCCATTAATAAAATAATAACCATTGCGTTGAAGCGAATTTGAAGACCTCCATCATAATATTGGCTATTGATAACCATAATAAAAATCCAGCCATGTTGGCTATTAAAGATTTGAATAATATAATCCATTTTGAAAAACTGGTTCCTATGATATTGGATCATACTGCCGGTTTAGGATACTTGTGCAGTAACGGTGATAACCCAATCTTTAGAAGCCAAAACTTCCAAATGTTTATGATTGTCATATATGACGACTTATCATCCAAAGTCAATTCGGGTTAATCGAAACCACATATATGCTTCAGATATGAACAAAAAAAGTCTCAAGACAAACCCAAAAGATTGTATTCAAAAAACTTAAGCCAAATAGAAAGAAAAATTTGAGGCTTCTGATTCGAATACGATCAATAAACCGGACCAAAGGGGCTAAGCTAGGATTCGAATACGATTATGTAGCCCCCAGTGGCTTTGGCGTTGCGCCGATCAAGAGGGTACCGACAGCTATGATCTCTTTGGTTTGAATACGACCTATCTTTGAACAGGAAGCCCCCAAATTACCTTGAGAGTTTTTTAATGACTCTGATTCGAATACGATGAAAGTCGGACCCAAAAGGGGTTAAGCTATGATTCGAATATGATCAAGAAGCCCCCTAGTGAGTTTGGCATTGCATTGATCAAGAGGGTACCGACAGCTATGTTCTCTTTGGTTCGAATACGACCTATGTTTGAACAGGAAGCCCCCAAATGACCTGTAACTGTGGATATGAGCCGGATCAAAGGGTAATCATAGCTTAGATCAATAAGCCGGAAGCCCCCAAGTGATGTATTTCCGAGCTGTGCTCGCCGGGTGCCTATGTTTGAGTTGTGCTCTGCAACAAACTCTCTTGGTCCCTGTAATTTTTTCTAAAAACTCGAACTGGCGAGAGATGAATTCTTTTTAAACTGGAATTTCAAACCAGATATTGAGAGCTTCAAAGCTTTGTGCGAGACAGGTTTACCTTGAGCCGGATTTTAAACCGGATATTGAGAGCTTTAGCGCTTTGTGGGAGACAAATTTCCCTTGAACCGGAATTTTGAACCAGAATCCTTCTTTTTAAGCCGGAAATTTTCTGACAGCCTTTAAATATTCGCCAACAAGGCAGTAGCCTCCGGGGCCGGGTTATTTTTATCTCCAATGACCCGGAGTTCTTGAATCTGCTTTAAACCGGCAATCATTTACTGATTCATGTCATCGTACCCCCGAGTCTCAAGGCGACCCGAGGAGTTGGCTTTGAGATTCTCTATATTGACCATGATATAAACCAGCATAAGTCATTCAATCAGCTCAGTGATACAATAATCCCTTTTGCAGTAGACAACTTGCCATGCATTGGAGAACTTACAAGCCAGAGTAATCGCTCTTTTAAAGAAAGCAATATGTAATATAAAAATATACTGGATGAATTTCACCTGATATGTTAAGCCAGAAATTATCCACCACGGAGTTGATGATCACCGCGGTGAAGCTGAAATCCATCACGGCCGAGTCGGTCGCGGGCGTAGCTAGATGAGTCGGCCGCGACATTGTAAGCCGGTGTGAATGGGGAGAGTCAACCACAGGCGCGGTAAGCCGCGCGGACGGGCGAGTCAACGACGTCATGTTGATGTAAATTGGGCCGTAAAAACGGCGGTTTGCACATATATTCATCGAGGATCGTGGCACGGTCAAATGCTAGTGTATGATAATGGTGACGCGAGCCATACATCCATGACATGACCATTGCTATTGTAGTGAATCAATTATCCTGCGTAAACAATATTCTTGACTAGAATAATTGTTCTCAAACAATTTAATATATACTCAAAATAGATAGGGTGAATAGCACCTGATACTTTTGTCAGATGAACACAGCTTCTGCTAGACCGCGGCCATGGATTTGACTGGCGTCACAGTACTTGTTGCAGTCGATTGTCTCTTCATTGGACTTTAGGTATACTAGTATGTAGTGTTGAAAACTGCATCGTGATCCACATAAGTCTATGCATTTGAACAGATGTTTAACATTGTCAGCACTGTTGACGGTCGCGGGGTTGACTCGAAAGCGAGACTGTGAAAATGAGGCGGCTTAAGGCGGGCCTGCCGGCGGCGGTTTGAAGTCTGTTTAGCGGCTCGCCATGGAGGCAGAGGAGGCGGGGGCTCAAAACTGCGACCACGCACGGTAGGCGTGGAGGGCAGGTTACTGCGGCGGCCGTGGTGCGGAGTAAAAACGGCGGCTCGCAGCAAAGCCCACTTGGAGCGAGGTGCCGCGCGTGTTCGTCACGTATCTCACCGCAGGGCAGACGCCGGAGCAGCCTTCATTTTCGAAGTATGTGATTTCCATACTAAATCAGGCGCGCATCTCGACGGATTTTTCCAGGACATAGTGCTGCGTTGGTTGGCCTCAGCAGATAATTGTGTCTGATGTATCCTGGATGGTGGAAACTTGGTCTGTCTGGATCAACTTTGAAAAAACTTCACCATTAACCTTGAAATCCGTGTGGCAATTTAATTTCTTGGTTGATCTTTTGACTACTAGTATTGCTATCTGTCAGTACAGATTGGATCCATCATCACGTGATCCCCCTTTTTATTTACTCTTCCTTAATCTCACGTGGGAGTAGATGCCAAGTCTTCTCTAATATAGTCTTCGGTGGCAATCGACCACAAAAGAATTTAACAGAACAAATCTGATTAGGCCTCGAATCAGACTTCGGTACTTGTGCGTGTACTACTTCCAGTATTGGTAGTACTAGTGCAGAACAAATCCGATTGTACGCTTTGCCTCAAAAAATTTATTCATGGTCTTGCCTTGTCCTGACACGGCGTATGGCGGTGTGACGCCCCCGATTCGATCGTACACTAATCATACACGCAAACGTGTACGATCAAAATCAAGGACTCACGGGAAGATATCACAACACAAGTCTACAAATAAAATAAGTCATACAAGCATCATATTACAAGCCAGGGGCCTCGAGGGCTCGAATACAAGAGCTCGATCATAGACGAGTCAGCGGAAACAACAATATCTGAGTACAGACATAAGTTAAACAAGTTTGCCTTAAGAAGGCTAGCACAAACTGGGATACAGATCGAAAGAGGCGCAGGCCTCCTGCCTGGGATCCTCCTAAACTACTCTTGGTCATCGTCAGCGGGCTGCACATATTAGTAGGCACCTCCCGAGTAGTAGTAGTCATCATCGACAGTGGCGTCTGGCTCCTGGGCTCCAACGTCTGGTCGCAGCAATCGGGTATAGAAAGGGGGAAAAGAGGGAGCAAAGCAACCGTGAGTACTCATCCAAAGTACTCGGAAGCAAGGAGCTACACTACATATGTATGCATTGGTATCAAATGGAAAAGGGGTATCATATGTGGACTGAACGGCAGAATGTCGGAATAAGAGGGGGATAACTAGTCCTGTCGAAGACTACGCTTCTGGCCACCTCCATCTTGCAGCAGGAGAAGAGAGTAGATGGTAAGTTCACCAAGTAGCAATGTGTAGCATAATCCTAATCGATGATCCTCCCCTCGTCGCCCTATGAGAGAGCGATCAACGGTTGTATCTGGCACTTGGAAGGGTGTGTTTTATTAAGTATCCGGTTCTAGTTGTCATAAGGTCAAGGTACAACTCCAAGTCGTCCTGTTACCGAAGATCATGACTATTCGAATAGATTAACTTCCCTGGAGGGGTGCACCACATAACCCAACACGCTCGATCCCCTTTGTCCGGACACTCTTTCCTGGGTCATGCCCGGCCTCGGAAGATCAACACGTCGCAGCCCTACCTAGGCACAACAGAGAGGTTAGCACGCCGGTCAAAATCCTATGGTGCAGGGGTCTGGGCCCATCGCCCATTGCACACCTGCACGTTGCGAGGGCGGTCGAAAGCAGACCTAGCCTAGCAGGCGTTCCAGTCCAATCCGGCGCGCGCCGCTCAGTCGCTGACGTCACGAAGGCTTCGGCTGATACCACGACGTCGAGTGCCCATAACTATCCCCGCGTAGTTGGTTAGTGCGTATAGGCCAGTTGTTGGGGATCGTAGCAGAAATTTAAAATTTTCTACGCATCACCAAGATCAATCTATGGAGTAATCTAGCAACGAGGGGAAGGGGAGTGCATCTACATACCCTTGTAGATCGTGACACAGAAGCATTACAAGAACGCGGTTGATGGAGTCGTACTCGCGGCGATTCAAATCGCGGAAGTTCCGATCAAGTGCCGAACGGATGGCGCCTCCACGTTCAACACACGTACAGCCCGGGGACGTCTCCTCCTTCTTGATCCAGCAAGGGTAGAGGAGAAGTTGAGGAAGATCTCCAGCAGCATGACGGCATGGTGGCAATGGAGCTCGTGGTTCTCCAGCAGGGCTTCGCCAAGCACTATGGAGGAGGAGGAGGTGTAGGAGGAGGGAGGGCTGCGCCAGGGAAGAGGCCACGGCTGCCCTCCCACCCCTCCACTATATATAGGGGCAAGGGGAGAGGGGGAGGCGTCCTAGGGTTTCCCCTAGGGGGCGGCGGCTAGGCAGATTGGATCACCCTAGGGAAAATCCTAGGGAGACTTGCCCCCCAAGCCAAGCAGGTGGAGGCTTGCCTCCCAAGCCAGGTGGAGGCGCCCCACCCCCCAAGTAACGTGGGAAAGGGTGGGGGGCGCACCACTTAGTGGGCTGGTTTTCCCCTTCCCCTTTGGCCCATGAGGCCCTCCCATACTTGCCGGGGCTCCCGAAACACCTTTCGGTCATGCTGGCCATAGCCTGATACCCCCGGAACACTTCCGGACTCCAATACCCTTCGTCCAATATATCGATCTTCACCACCGGACCATTCCGGAACTGCTCGTGACGTCCGAGATCTCATCCGAGACTCCGAACTACCTTCGGTAACCACATACTATTTCCCATAACAACTCTAGCGTCACCGAACCTTAAGTGTGTAGACCCTACGGGTTCGGGAACCATGCAGACATGACCGAGACACCTCTCCGGCCAATAACCAACAGCGGGATCTGGATACCCATGTTGGCTCCCACATGTTCCACGATGATCTCATCGGATGAACCACAATGTCGGGGATTCAATCAATCCCGTATTCAATTCCCTTTGTCTATCGGTATGTTACTTGCCTGAGATTCGATCGTCGGTATCCTGATACCTTGTTCAATCTCATTACCGGCAAGTCTCTTTACTCGTTCCGTAACACATCATCCCGTGATCAACTCCTTGGTCACATTATGCACATTATGATGATGTCCTACCCCCTATTCAAGAATTCATCCGATTAACCAGTTAACTTGCCGATTAATCCCTACTCATAGGGTCACCGAGTAGCCAATAAACCGAAAAATCGTCTGATTAATTGATTAAATGGACGATTAACTTGCCGATTAGCCGATTAATCCCCTACTCACTAGCCAACCGAGCAGCTACCAGTTAACGATTTCCTCAACAATGGTCCTACCGAGTGGGCCCAGAGATACTTCTCCGTTTACACGGAGTGACAAATCCCAGTCTCGATTCGTGCCAACCCAACAGACACTTTTGGAGATACCCGTAGTGCACCTTTATAGCCACCCAGTTACATTGTGACGTTTGGTACACCCAAAGCATTCCTACGGTATCCGGGAGTTGCACAATCTCATGGTCTAAGGAAATGATACTTGACATTAGAAAAGCTTTAGCATACGAACTACACGATCTTGTGCTAGGCTTAGGATTTGGTCTTGTCCATCACATCATTCTCCTAATGATGTGATCCCGTTATCAACGACATCCAATGTCCATGGTCAGGAAACCGTAACCATCTATTGATCAACGAGCTAGTTAACTAGAGGCTTACTAGGGACTTGGTGTTGTCTATATATCCACACATGTATCTGAGTTTCCTATCAATACAATTCTAGCATGGATAATAAACGATTATCATGAACAATGAAATATAATATAATAATAACTAATTTATTATTGCCTCTAGGGCATATTTCCAACAGTCTCCCACTTGCACTAGAGTCAATAATCTAGTTCACATCGCCATGTGATTAACACTCACAGGTCACATCGCCATGTGACCAACATCCAAAGAGTTTACTAGACTCAATAATCTAGTTCACATCACTATGTGATTAACACTCAATGAGTTCTGGGTTTGATCATGTTATGCTTGTGAGAGAGGTTGTAGTCAACGGGTCTGCCATATTCAGATCCCTATGTATTTCGCAAAACTTTATGTCATATCATAGATGCTGCTACCACGTTCCACTTGGAGCTATTCCAAATTGTTGCTCCATTATATGTATCCGGTATTTCTACGCAGAGCTATCCGGATAGGCGTTAAGCTTGCATCGACGTAACTCTTTACGTCGAACTCTTCATCACCTCCATATCCGAGAAACATTTCATTATTCCTCTAAGGATAATTTTGACCGCTATCTAGTGATCTACTCCGAGATCACCTTTGTACCCTCTTGCCAGACATGTGGCAAAGTACACATCGGGTGCGGTACTCAGCATGGCATACCGTATAGAGCCTATGACAAGAGCATAGGGGACGACCTTCGTCCTTCCTCTTTCTTCTACCGTGGTTAAGCTATGAGTCTTACTCAACTTCATATCTTACAACTCAGGTAAGAACCCCTTCTTTGACTGATCTATTTTGAACTCCTTCAAAAACATGTCAAGGTGTGCGTTCTTTGAAAGTATCATCAGGCGTTTTGATCTATCTCTATAGATCTTGATGCGCAATATGTAAGCAGCTTTATCCAGGTCTTCCTTTGAAAAACACTCTTCAAACAACCGTTTATGCTTTCCAGAAATTCTACATTATTTTGGATCAACAATATGTCATCCACATATACTTATCAGGAATGTTGTAGTGCTCCCACTCACTTTCTTGTAAATACAAGTTTCTAGAAAACATTGTATAAACCTAAAAGCTTTGATCACTCCATCAAAGCATATATTCTGACTCCGAGATGCTTGCTCTAGTCCATAGAAGGATCGCTGGAGACAGCATACCTTTTAGCATCCTTAGGATCGACAAAACTTTGATTGTATCACATACAACTCTTTCTTACAAAAACTGGTAAGAAAACTTGTTTTTGACATCCATCTGTCAGATTTCATAATCGAAAAATACAGCTAATGCTAACATGATTCCGACGGACTTAAGCATCGCTACGGGTGAGAAATTCTCATCGTAGTCAACTCCTTGAACTTGTGAAAAGACTCTTTCCCACAAGTCGAGCTTCATAGACGGTAACATTACCGCCCACGTCCGTCTTCTTCTTAAAGATCCATTTATCTCAATGGCTCGCTGATCATCGGGCAAGTCCACCAAAGTCCATACTTTGTTCTGATACATGGATCCTATCTCGGATTTCATGGCTTCTGACCATTTGTCAGAATACGGGCCCACCATCGCATCTTCATAGCTCGTAGGTTCATTGTTGTCTAACAACATGATATCTAAGACAGGATTACCGTACCACTCAGGAGTAGTACATATCCTTGTCGACCTACGAGGTTCGATAGCAACTTGATACGAAGCTTCATGATCACTATCATTAACTTCCTATTCAACAGACATAGGCTCCACAAAAAACATCTTTTTGTGTTGCATCACTCTCTGGTTGAAGTAAAGGTTCGACAACCTCATCAAGTTCTATCTTCCTCCCACTCAATTCTTTCGAGAGAAACTCCTTCTCGAGAAAGGACCCGTTCTTAGCGACAAACAATTTGCCCTCGGATCTGAGATAGAAGGCATACCCAACTATCACCTTTGGGTATCCTATGAAGATGTGTTTGTCCGCTTTGGGTTCGAGCTTCTCCGGCTGAAGCCTTAAGCATCGCAGCCCCAAACATTAAGAAACGACAACTTTGGTTTCTTGCCAAACCAATGTTCATACGACATCGTCTCAACGGACTTATATGGTGTCCTATCTAAAGTGAATGTAGCTGTCACTAATGCATAACCTCAAAATAATAGCGGTAGATCAGTAAGAGACATCATAGATCGCACCATATCTCATAAGGTTCGATTACGACGTCCGGACACACCATTACCCTGTGGTGTTCTAGGTGGCTTCAACTGTGAAACAATTCCACAATGTCTTAAGTGCTTGCCAAACTCATAACTCAGAAATTCTCATTGATCAGATCGTAGGAATTTGATCTTCTTGTTATGATGATTCTTAACTTCACTCTGAAATCGCTTGAACTTTTCAAACGTTTCAGACTTGTGCTTCATTAAGTAAATATACCTATATCTACTCAAATCGTCAGTGAAGATGAGAAAATAGCGATATCCACCGCACCCTTCAATTCTCATTGGATCACACGCATCAGCATGTATGATTTCAACAAGTCACTTGCCCATTTCATTGTACCTGAAAACGGGGTCTTAGTCATCCTGCCCATGAGGCATGGCTCGCATGTGTCAAGCGATTCAAAATCAAGTGACTCCAAACATCCATCGACATGGAGTTTCTTCATGCATCTTACGCCAATATGATCTAAGCGGCAGTGCCACAAGAAAGTGGTACTATCGTTATTAACTCTACATCTTTCGGCGTGAACATGTGTATTACTACGACCGAGATTCAATGTACCATTCACATAGGGTGCATGACCATGAAAGGTATTATTCATGTAAACAGAATAACCATTATTCTCTAATTTAAATGAATAACCTATTGCAATGAACATGATCTAATCATATTCATGCTCAACATAGACAACTTATAACATTTATCTAGGTTCAATACTAATCCCGAAGGTAGATGGAGCGTGCGATGGTGATTTCATCAACTTTGGAAACACTTCCAACACACATCGTCACCTCGCCCTTAGCCAGTCTCCGTTTAGTCCGTAGTTTTTGTTTCAAGTCACCAATAATAGCAACTGAACCGGTATCCAATACCTATGTGCTACCAGGAGTACTAGTGAGGTACACATTAATAACACGTATATACTTTGAAGTTGCCAGCCTTCTTATCTACCATGCATTTGGGGTAATTCCGCTACCAGTGACCGTTCCCCTTACAATAGAATCACTTAGTCTCGGGTTTGGGTTCAACCTTGGGTTCCTTCACTAGAGCGGCAACTGGTTTGCCATCCATCAAGTTTCCCTTCTAGCCCTTGCCCTTCTTGAAACCAGTGGTCTTGTTAAACCATCAACACTTGATGCTCCTGCTTGATTTCTACCTTTTGCGGTCTTAAGCACCGCGAACAGCTCTGGGATCAACTCCATCCCTTGCATGTCGTAGTTCATCACAAAGATCTAGTAGCTTAGTGATAGTGGCTAGAGAACTCTATCAATCACTATATTATCTGGAAGTTTAACTCCCACTTGATTTAAGTGATTGTAGCACCTAGACATTCTGAGCACATGCTCACTAGCTGAGCTATTCTCCTCCATCTTGTTGGCAAAAGAACTTGTCAGAGGTCTCACACCTGTCAACACGGGCATGAGCCTGAAATCCTAATTTCAGCTCTTGGAACATCTCATATGTTCTATGGTGTTCAAAACGTCATTGGAATCCCGATTCTAAGCCGTAAAGTATGGTGCACTAAACTGTCAAGTAGTCATCAGGATGTGTCTGTCAGGTGTTCACAACATCCACAGACGATGTTGTAGGGGTTTGCACATCGAGCGGTGCATCAAAGACGTAAGCCTTCTGTGTAGCAGTGAGGACACTCCTCAGACTACGGACCTAGTTCGCATCATTGCTTACAATATCTTTCAACTTAATCTTTCTCTAGGAACGTATTGAAACAGGGAGCTACAACATGAGCTATTTATCTACAACATATTTGCAAAGACAATTTAGACTATGTTCATGATAATTGAGTTCATCTAATCAAATTATTTAATGAACTCCCACTTATATAGACATCCCTCTAGTCATCTAAGTGAAACATGATCCGAATCGACTAGGCTGTGTCCGATCATCACGTGAGACGGACTAGTCATCAACGATGAACATCCCATGTTGATCGTATCTTCTATGCGACTCATGTTCGACCTTTCGGTCTTCCGTGTTCCGAGGCCATGTCTGTACATGCTAGGCTCGTCAAGTCAACCTAAGTGTTTCGCATGTGTCCCGAGGCCATGTCTGTACATGCTAGGCTCGTCAACACCCGTTGTATTCGAATGTTAGAATCTATCACACCCGATCATCACGTGGTGCTTCGAAACAACGAACCTTCGCAACAGTGCACAGTTAGGGGGAACACTTTTCTTGAAATTTTAGTGAGGGATCATCTTATTTAAGCTACCATCGTTCTAAGCAAATAAGATGTAGAACATGATAAACATCATATGCAATCAAATAGTGACATGATATGGCCAATATCATTTTGCTCCTTTTGATCTCCATCTTCGGGGCTCCATGATCATCGCTGTCACCGGCATGACACCATGATCTCCATCATCATGATCTCCATCATCGTGTCTTCTTGAAGTTTTCTAGTCATCTATTACTTCTACTACTATGGCTAACGCTTTAGCAATAAAGTAAAGTAATTATATGACGTTTATGTTGACACGCAGGTCATAAATAAATTAAGACAACTCCTATGGCTCCTGCCGGTTGTCATACTCATCGACATGCAAGTCGTGATTCCTATTACAAGAACATGATCAATCTCATACATCACATATATCATTCATCACATCCTTTTGGCCATATCACATCACAAGGCATATGCTGCAAAAACAAGTTAGACGTCCTCTAATTGTTGTTGCAAGTTTTTACGTGGCTGCTATAGGTTTCTAGCAAGAATGTTTCTTACCTACGCGAAAACCACAACGTGATATGCCAATTTCTATTTACCCTTCATAAGGACCCTTTTCATCGAATCTGATCCGACTAAAGTGGGAGAGATAGACACCCGCTAGCCACCTTATGCAACTAGTGCATGTCAGTCGGTGGAACCAGTCTCACGTAAGAGTACGTGTAAGGTCGGTCCGGGACGCTTCATCCCATGATGCCACCGAATCAAGATAAGACTAGTAACGGCAAGTAAATTGACAATATCGACGCCCACAACAACTTGTGTTCTACTCGTGCATAGAAACTACACATAGACCTAGCTCTGATACCACTGTTGGGGATCGTAGCAGAAATTTAAAATTTTCTACGCATCACCAAGATCAATCTATGGAGTAATCTAGCAACAAGGGGAAGGGGAGTGCATCTACATACCCTTGTAGATCACGACACGGAAGCGTTACAAGAACGCGGTTGATGGAGTCGTACTCGCGGCGGTTCAAATCGCGGAAGTTTCGATCAAGCGCCGAACGGACGGCGCCTCCGCGTTCAACACATGTACAGCCCGGGGACGTCTCCTCCTTCTTGATCCAGCAAGGGGAGAGGAGAAGTTGAGGAAGAACTCCAGCAGCATGACGGCATGGTGGCAATGGAGCTCGTGGTTCTCCAGCAGGGCTTCGCCAAGCACTATGGAGGAGGAGGAGGTGTAGGAGGAGGGAGGGCTGCGCCAGGGAAGAGGTCACGGCTGCCCTCCCACCCCTCCACTATATATAGGGGCAAGGGGAGAGGGGGAGGCGCCCTAGGGTTTCCCCTAGGGGGCGGCGGCTAGGCAGATTGGATCTCCCTAGGGAAAATCCTAGGGAGACTTGCCCCCCAAGCCAAGCAGGTGGAGGCTTGCCTCCCAAGCCAGGTGGAGGCGCCCCACCCCCCAAGTAACGTGGGAAAGGGTGGGGGGCGCACCACCCCTTAGTGGGCTGGTTTGTCCCTTCCCCTTTGGCCCATGAGGCCCTCCCACACTTGCCGGGGCTCCAGAAACACCTTTCGGTCATGCTGGCCATAGCCTGATACCCTCGGAACACTTCCGGACTCCAATACCCTTCGTCCAATATATCGATCTTCACCGCCGGACCATTCTGGAACTCCTCGTGATGTCCGGATCTCATCCGGGACTCCGAACTACCTTCGGTAACCACATACTATTCCCCATAACAACTCTAGCGTCACCGAATCTTAACTATGTAGACCCTACGGGTTCGGGAACCATGCAGACATGACCGAGACACCTCTCCGACCAATAACCAATAGCGGGATCTGGATACCCATGTTGTCTCCCACATGTTCCACGATGATCTCATCGGATGAACCACGATGTCGGGGATTCAATCAATCCCGTATTCAATTCCCTTTGTCTATCAGTATGTTACTTGCCCGAGATTCGATCGTCGGTATACCGATACCTTGTTCAATCTCATTACCGGCAAATCTCTTTACTCGTTCCGTAACACATCATCCCGTGATCAACTCCTTGGTCACATTGTGCACATTATGATGATGTCCTACCGAGTGGGCCCAGAGATACCTCTCCATTTACACGGAGTGACAAATCCCAGTCTCGATTCGTGCCAACCCAACAGACACTTTTGGAGATACCCGTAGTGCACCTTTATAGCCACCCAGTTACATTGTGACGTTTGGTACACCCAAAGCATTCCTACGGTATCCGGGAGTTGCACAATCTCATGGTCTAAGGAAATGATACTTGACATTAGAAAAGCTTTAGCATACGAACTACACGATCTTGTGCTAGGCTTAGGATTTGGTCTTGTCCATCACATCATTCTCCTAATGATGTGATCCCGTTATCAACGATATCCAATGTCCATGGTCAGGAAACCATAACCATCTATTGATCAACGAGCTAGTCAACTAGAGGCTTACTAGGGACTTGGTGTTGTCTATATATCCACACATGTATCTGAGTTTCCTATCAATACAATTCTAGCATGGATAATAAACGATTATCATGAAAAATGAAATATAATATAATAATAACTAATTTATTATTGCCTCTAGGGCATATTTCCAACACCAGTAGCCAGACTCAGATCAAATACCAAGATCTCGTTAAACGTGTTATCTTGAAATAACCGCGAACACCGACCAGGGCCAGGCCCACCTCTCTCTTAGGTGGTCTTAACCTACCCTGTCGCTCCGCCACAAAGATCCACTCAGAGGGCCGTCGGGACAAACGTCCTTTCGGACCCAATCCGTGAATCACTCGCGGGTACTCCTACGAGCCGACCCGTCTTTAGTCACCACAAGTATCATATATTATGTATATAAGTATATACCCGTGACCACCTCCCGAGTGATCACGGCCCGATAGTATAGCATGGCAGACGGACAAGAATGTAGGGCCACTAATGGCAAACTAACATCCTATACTAAGCATTTAGGATTGCAGGTAAGGTATCAACAGTTGTAGCAACAATGACAGGCTATGCATCAGAATAGGATTAACGGAAAGCAATAACATGCTACACTACTCTAATGCAAGCAGTATAGAGGAGAGTAGGCGATATCTGGTGATCAAGGGGGGGGGGCTTGCCTGGTTGCTCTGGTAAGAGAGAGGGGTCGTCAACACCATAGTCGTACTGGATAGCAGCGGCATCGGTCTCGGTGTCTAGCAAGAGAAGAGGGGGAAGAAACAATAAATATAATGCAAACAAATGCATGACGATGCATGACATGACAAAGCGTGATGCTAGGTGTGCCCTAACGCGGTACGAGGTGGTACCAGTGAAGGGGGAAAACATCCGGGGAAGTATTCTCGGTGTTTCGCATTTTCGAACAGATGAACCGGAGGGGGAAAGTTGCGTGTTCGCTATACTAGGGATGCGTGGCGGACGAACGGGCTGCCGTCTTGCCGTTCTGAGCAACTTTCATGTTGAAAATAATTTAATCCGAGTGACAGATTAAAAGATATGATTTTCTAAAGATTTTATTAATTTTTGGAATTTAATTAATTATTTAATTTAATTTGAAATTGGATTTATGACATCAACATGATGTCATGCCGACGTCAGCAGTCAACAGGGGTTGACTGGGTCAAACTGACGCGTGGGTCCAGTGGGACCCACCTCTCATACTCTGTTAGGTTAATTAGGGTTTAGTTAATTGATTAAGTTAATCTAATCAGGATTAATTAGTTCAATTAATTCTTTAATTAATTAATTAATTAATTATTAATTTTATTTGTTATTTTTTTAATCCTTTTTCTTTTTTTAAACGTTCTCTGGGCAGGGCCCATGTGTCATAGGCCCAGGCCATACAGGGCACGCGCGACGGTTACGGGCGCCCCCCGTTCGGGCGTATGCCCAGGGGCACGTGGGCGAAGGTGCGGGCGCTCGGCTTGGCGCCGGTGGCCGTGGCCGCGGCCGGAGCGCGGGGATTCATCGGGATCCGCTGGCAGGAGGCGCCAATGGGGGAGGCGCGGGCAAGGCATGCTGCAGCAGCGGGGGGGGGGAGCATGGCGGCGGTGGCGAGGTCCGGGTGGCGCGGCCATGGCAACGGTGGGCGGAGCCGGTGCGGCCCGGCGGCATGGAGGTGACGGCAAGCAGCGGCAGAGGCGGGGCGGGATAGCGCCGGCGAGTGTAGCAGAGGAGGAAGCAGGAGGGGCGCGGCCACTGTGGCGGCAGGGAAGCGGGGGGAGCAGCATCAGGGGCGCGGGCGCCCGGCCGAGCTCCTCAGCGAGCAGCAGCGGTGAGCGGGGGGGGGGGGGGGTCGGCTGCGAGCAAGCAGCATGGGAGGAGGCGGCCGCGGGTGGTGGCCGGAGCAAGGAGGTTGGCGGGCGCATCGTGTGGCCGTGGGGTGCGCGCAACGATGTAGGGACAGGGGCGGGGCGTGGCCCCGAGCGACGTGCGCGGGCGGAGCAGTGCGGGGCGGCCGGCGATCGCGCGCGAGCGCGTACGGCGCGTAGGCGGGGCAAGCGGGCGCAACGGCGGGGGTCCTCATCGGGATTCGCAGGGCAAGGGCAGTGGGGCACGGGGAGCGACTCGGGGAAGAGGACGAGGACGACAGGGACGGAGAGGAGAAGTAGGCCAGCGGGGAAGAGGCGTCGGCGAGGTCCAGGCGGCGGGGTTGTCGGGCTCGAGGCGCGCGCGCGGGAGCGAGCCCCGATCCGATCTGGATCGGGGGGGAGGGGAACGACGTGGGGGAGAGTGGTGGGTTAGGGTTTCGGGACCCTGGGGAGTGGGGGGAGGGATAAGGGAGTGGGGGCGCGGGGTGGGCCGGCCCGGTGGTTGAGGCCCAAGTGGGGGCGCGGTGGCCAGCTGGGCCAGTCGGCCCAGTTGATGGGGGGGGCTTTCTCGTTTTTGTTTTTTTGTTTTCTGTTTTGCATTTTCTTTTATTTATTTCTTTACTGTTTTAATTCATTTTATGGATTTAGGTTTCCTATAAAAGCACGGTTCCCTCACCATAAATACCTAAGCGTTTGTTTGCACACTCCGAACATTTTAGTTTAATATTTTGAAAACTTTTGTCGCTTGACTTATTTAGAATTTAAATTTGAAACGGTTTCGAATCATTGCGAGGTTAGCAACAGTGACCGAGGTGACGTGGCATGATTAGCATGGGATTACTGTAGCATGATTATCCGGGCGTTACAAATCTCCTCCACTACAAGAAATCTCGTCCCGAGATTTAGGAGGTAGAAGGAAACAGTGTGGGGACGCACGCGGTCCTTGCGTTCCCAAGTGGCTTCATCTTCAGAGTGACGCGACCACTGGACTTTGAGGAACTTGATCACCTTGTGACGCGTGCGGTGTTCAGCTTGGTCCAGAATGCGGACCGGGTGCTCTTTATAGGAGAGGTCCTGTTGTAATTCGAGCACCTCATGATCCACTGCCCGGATTGGGTCCTTGAAGCAACGGCAGAGCTGTGACACGTGGAACACATCGTGAACGTGAGAAAGGTTCGGCGCAAGCTCCAGTTGATATGCCACTTTTCCACGCCTCTCGAGAATAGTGAAAGGACCAATATAGCGGGGAGCTAGCTTGCCCTTGATTCTGAAGCGGTGAGCACCCTTCATTGGTGTAACTCGAAGATAAGCCTTTTCGCCAGGTTGATAGACCATGTCTTGGTGATGACAGTCATACTGACTTTTCTGACGTGACTGAGCAGTCTTGAGATTCTCGCGAATAATGCAAACTTGTTCTTCGGCCTGTTGGATAATATCCGGACCGAAGAGTGGACGTTCCCCAGTTTCTGACCAGTTTAGAGGGGTCCGACACTTTCGTCCATATAACACTTCGAAGGGGGACATCTTCAGACTAGCTTGATAGCTATTATTATAAGAGAACTCGGCATATGGAAGAGATTCATCCCATTTCTTGCCGAAGGAAACTACACAAGCTCGAAGCATGTCTTCGAGAACTAGGTTGACACATTCAACCTGACCTTGCGACTGAGGATGAAACGCAGTACTGAACGACAGATGAGTTCCCATAGCTTCTTGGAAACTTGCCCAGAATCTTGAAGTGAATAAGCTACCACGGTCTGAATTAATAACCAGTGGAATACCGTGAAGTGAAACAATTCTGGACATGTAGAGAGTTGCAAGCTGGCTAGCAGTGATTGTTTCTTTGACCGCCAGAAAATGTGCAACTTTAGAAAGCCGGTCAATGACGACAAGAATAGCATCATTACCTTTCTGCGACTTGGGAAATCCAGTGACGAAGTCCATTTCAACATGGTCCCATTTCCATTCAGGAATAGAGATAGGTTGTAGAGTTCCAGCAGGCCTTTGATGCTCTGCTTTGATACGACGGCAAACGTCACACTCAGCAACATATCGAGCAATGTCTTGCTTCATATTAGACCACCAGAATCTCTGACGGATGTCCTGGTACATCTTTGTACTACCAGGATGAATAGACAAAGGCGTATCATGAGCTTCTTTCATAACCTTTTTAGTCTGATCCAGGTTTTTCCTTGAACGTGGTACAACTAGGCGGCCTTTGAAGTACAAGGCGCCATCATCGGCGATAGTGAAGAATGAGGGCTTTCCTTCTGCTAGATGGCGTTTAATCTTATGGACCTCAGAGTCATAACCTTGAATAGTCTTTATACCACCTACGAGATCTGGTACGACAGCCAGGGTATTTAGAGAACCCTTAGTAACAACACAAAGATTCATCTTTTGAAACTCTGGGGGAGGGGGAGCGAGTGCTCCAGGAGGAACAATATAAATGTTCATCTTTCTAAATTCTTCGACAAGCGAGGGCTGAACTTTGTGAACCTGGAGGTGGTTGCAGTAAGACTTGTGGCTCAAGGCATCAGCCATTACATTAGCCTTTCCTGGGGTATAGGATATACCAACGTCAAAGTCTGCAATAGTCTCCATCCATCTATGCTGATGGAGGTTCAGGTCTGGCTGAGTAAACAGATACTTCAGAATTTGATGGTCGGTGAAGATCTCGCAACGATTACTGAGAAGGTAATGTCTCCACTGCTTCTGTGCATGAATGACACCAGCAAGCTCGAGGTCGTGAACTGGGTAGTTTTCTTCATGAGAGCGCAGTTGACGAGAGGCATAAGCAATCACTCTGCGCTCTTGCATTAGGACACAGCCTAATCCTTGACGAGAAGCGTCGCAGTAAATGATGAAGTCCTTCTTAGTATCAGGTGGAGCAAGCACTTGGGCAGAAGTTAACTTGTCTTTGAGCGCCTGGAAACTTTCCTGACACTTGTCTGTCCATTCGAACTTGACACCCTTATGCAACAGATTAGTCAGAGGCCTGGCAATCCTGGAGAAGTTCTCAACGAATCGACGATAATAGCTGGCGACACCGAGAAAAATTTGGACTTGCTTGACATTCTTCGGAGGAGTCCAATCGAGAGTAGCCTGAACTCATTCAGGGTTGATGGCAATACCATCCTTGGAGATGACATGCCCAAGATAGGTTACTTCGGGGAGCCAGAATTCACACTTGGAATACTTATCATACAGTTGACGCTCTTGAAGCTTTTCCAGCACAAGACGAAGATGTTCAGCATGTTCTTATTTGTTCTTGGAAAATACTAGGATATCATCCAGATAAACCACGACGAACTTGTCGAGGTAATCCATGAATATATAATTCATCAGGCGAGAGAAAGTGGCTGGAGCATTCGTTAAGCCGAATGACATGACGGTGTACTCGTATGATCCATACCGAGTCACGAAGGCGGTTTTTGGGATGTCCTCTTCACGAACACGGATCTGGTGGTAACCCAACCTCAAGTCGAGTTTGGAGAACACTGAGGAACCAGCCAGTTGATCATAAAGATCATTGATCCGAGGAAGAGGATATTTATTCTGAATGGTAGCTTGGTTTATAGGACGGTAGTCTTGGACTAATCGGTTCGTCCCATTCTTCTTCTTAACAAAGAGGGAAGGTGCTCCCCAAGGAGAGCAACTAGGGTGAATGAAACCTTTGACAAGAGATTTGCCGATTTTCTCCTTAAGCTTAATGAGTTCATGTGGCGGCATCTTGTAGGGTCGTTTGGCTATAGGGGTGGTGCCGGGTTTCAAGTCGATGATGAATTCGACAGCTCTAGCAGGGGGAATCCCTGGAAGTTCTTCTGGGAAAACGTCTTGGAATTCATGAACAACGGGAATGTTTTCAATGCCCTCAAGTGGTGCAGCGTTCAATGAATTCAAGGCATAAAGCCGTGCCTCAGTGTTCTGAACTAGATGAGCTTGGTAAGCAATTATTTCATCAGAAGGGTGTAGCAGATGGACGACCTTAGTGGCGCAAACTATAGAAGCAGTATGCGCTTTCAACCAATCCATTCCCAGAATGAGGTCGATGCTACAGGACTTCAGTACGACGGGAGAGACAAGGAATTCCAGTCCTTCGATTTCAACGGGGACGTCGTTGCAAATCATGGAGGTCCGACATTGGCCCGCGGGAGTGTGTACTAATAGCGAAGTGTTCATGTCCTCTTTTAATGCCATGCATGAATGCAAAATCCTCTGACATGAATGAATGTGATGCACTTGTATCAAATAAAAAAGATGCTGGTGCTGAATTTACGAGGAGTGTACCCATCACAGTAGCGGGCTGGTCTAGAACTTCATTGAGATCAACGTGGTTGGCATGAACACGACCATAAGACTTGGCATTGTTGTTGCGGGGCTGGTTGCTTCCATGGCTAGTTGCTGGGAGGGCCAGTTGATTCTGGTTTTGGTTGCATTCCCTAGCACGGTGCCCTGGTTGACCACACCTGAAGCACAAACCATTATTGGGAGTGGGAACAGGAGCTTGGGGTGGTGGAGCTGGAAGCCTTGGATGCCTAGTTGGAGGAGTAGGCAGACGAGGTGCAGCATAGGACTGCCTTGGGGCAGGTGCAGCTGGCTGGTACATGCTGTTGGGAATCCATATCTTACGCTTCTGCGAGGGCGGGCCCGAAGATGAGCCCGTGTCACGGTTGCACCTGTGAGAGCTCTGGTATTCCTGCAGACCAGTTACGACATTGATTGGCTTGTTCACCAGGGTGGCGAAATCAGCAAAGTCATGCACTAGGAGTGCAAGCTTGATGTCAGCTTGAAGGCCATCACGGAACTTCTCCCGTCTGCGTGCATCAGTTGCAATGTCTTCTTCAGCATAGTGGGACAAGTCAAGAAACTCCCGCTGATAAGCTTCAACAGTTTTGTTGCCTTGGGTGAGGTTGCGGAACTCACGCTTTTTATGGTCCATGACTCCCTGAGGAATGTAGCGAGCATAGAAAGCAGCTTGGAAGTCTGGCCAGGTGATGATTGTTCCAACTGGCAGAGTATGCCTGTGGCTGTCCCACCATTGAGCAGCGGGTCCCTTCAAGAAGAAGGAAGCAAAGGTGACATAGCTGGCAGGGGCTACATCAGCAGACTCCATCTCGTAGGTGATGTCACGAAGCCAGTCATCAGCATCCAGAGGCTGAGTTGAGCTGCGATACACAGTTGGGTTGAGGCGCATGAAATCCTGCAGAGTCACTTGGGCTGGCTGCTGGTTCATATTGGGGCGAGGAAACTGAGCCATCATATTTTCCATGAATTGGTGGTTCAGCTCTAACTGTTGGATCATACCAGCCATGTACTCAGGTGATGGTGGGGCATGGCCACCATGACCACGACCACCTGGTCTAACCATCCTGCCAATATATAACAGGGGTAGTTCAACATTGAGAATTCGCAAGGGCAAAAATCATTCATGATGAAACATGCATAATGAAAGGAACACGATAGATACTACATAGTAGTTGGCATATCTTACCAAAGAGATCATGCATAGAGTTCGGTACACAAGGTTCAGTACATAGGCTAAGAACATCATAGGTGGCACGCAGGCTCGTGGCGAATGCATCTAACACTAACAGGCAAGCCTACATCAGTCCCAGGAGGAACTGTGGAGGTAGGTGTAGCCTGACAGCTGGTAGTGACGCGAAGGGAAGACCTCCACGCGAGTAGCCTGGGGTCCGCGGATACTCTGGTGCGGAACCTGATGCGCAGGTGGCTGGAGAGGACCAAGTGCGGGAGAGTAGCCTCCCACATCTGGCCAGCCGACAACCTGGGGCATCACGGTCCTGGCAGGGTAGATTGCAGATCGCGACATATCACCAGATCGGACAGAGGGGTGCAACAGCGTCATAGCACGGTACAGGTGCTGACGGGTGGTGTACAACTCATGGCGAAGAGCTCAGTTAGGTCTATCCAGCCCATCAGCATGCAGAACCAGGTTCTAATGGTAGAAGGGCTCTCGGGTGACGGTGGAGTAGGCAGCAGTGTAGTATCCCTCCGCACCAACATCGGATGCGATCGCAATGTGCTTGAAGGGGGAGGTGTCCAACTCCTAATACTCTCCACGAAGACGTGTCAGAGCAGCATAAGCAGCATCATGGACCGCCATGTCGATAGTCACTCCAACACCATGAGCAGTGTGCAGCACGGTAGTAGAGTCATACTCCCGAGAGTAGAGGTGGACGGTGGCACGATACTGCTCCTGGTTGAAGTCCTGGTACTCCTCGTAGACGGTGTACTCAGGGTGCCAGTGATAACCCAGATAGGTCATCATCTGAACCAACACAGCAGGTGATCCTGAGGCACCAATGGCCGTCGTGTGGCGCACGACATGTCTCGTGGGTTCCATCTGAAAACAAAGATGTTTTCACAGGAGTCAAATGACAATGTGGATAATGTTCAAATACTACTCTAAAGAATAACTAGGGCTTATCCAACTTTGGGGTGAACGTGGTCACGGGATCCTAATGTTAGAGTTAGTAAAATCGTTTAACCCGAGTAGAACAGAGTTCAGAGTCCTAGAGTAAGGATCGAGGAGTAAAAGATCCTAATACCACCCAGTTGGCGACGTGGGCCCGTAAGGCACACAGCCATGTTAGTAAAACTTTTTGTAATGTCTAGACTCGACTTCGGCCAAGGAGTGTGGAAGGGGGATTCCTACATGCAGTCGGCTCTGATACCAACTTGTGACGCAACCGATTTGATCATACACTAATCATACACGCAAACGTGTACGATCAAAATCAGGGACTCACGGGAAGATATCACAACACAACTCTACATATAAAATAAGTCATACAAGCATCATATTACAAGCCAGGGGCCTCGAGGGCTCGAATACAAGAGCTCAATCATAGACGAGTCAGCGGAAACAACAATATCTGAGTACAAACACATGTTAAACAAGTTTGCCTTAAGAAGGCTAGCACAAACTGGGATACAGATCGAAAGAGGCGCAGGCCTCCTGCCTGGGATCCTCCTAAACTATTCCTGGTCGTCGTCAGCGGGCTGCACGTAGTAGTAGGCACCTCCCGAGTAGTAGTAGTCGTCATCGACAGTGGCGTCTGGCTCCTGGGCTCCAACGTCTGGTCGTAGCAATCGAGTATAGAAAGGGGGAAAAGAGGGAGCAAAGCAACCGTGAGTACTCATCCAAAGTACTCGCAAGCAAGGAGCTACACTACATATGTATGCATTGGTATCAAATGGAAAAGGGGTATCATATGTGGACTAAACTACAGAATGCCGGAATAAGAGGGGGATAGCTAGTCCTGTCGAAGACTACGCTTCTGGCCACCTCCATCTTGTATCAGGAGAAGAGAGTAGATGGTAAATTCACCAAGTAGCAACGTGTAGCATAATCCTAACCGATGATCCTCCCCTCGTCGCCCTGTGAGAGAGTGATCAACGGTTGTATCTGGCACTTGGAAGGGTGTGTTTTATTAAGTATCCGGTTCTAGTTGTCATAAGGTCAAGGTACAACTCCAAGTCGTCCTGTTACTGAAGATCATGGCTATTCGAATAGATTAACTTCCCTGCAGGGGTGCACCACATAACCCAACACGCTCGATCCCCTTTGTCTGGACAATTTCCTGGGTCATGCCCGGCCTCGGAAAATCAACACGCCGCAGCCCTACCTAGGAACAATAGAGAGATCAGCACGCCGGTCTAAATTCTATGGCGTAGGGGTCTGGGCCCATCGCCCATTGCACACCTGCACGTTGCGAGGGCGGCCGGAAGTAGACCTAGCCTAGCAGGCGTTCCAGTCCAATCCGGCGTGCGCCGCTCAGTCGCTGACGTCACGAAGGCTTCGGCTGATACCACGACATCGAGTGCCCATAACTCTCCCCGCGTAGATGGTTAGTGCGTATAGGCCAGTAGCCAGACTCAGATCAAATACCAAGATATCGTTAAACTTGTTATCTTGAAATAACCGCGAACGCCGACCAGGGCCAGGCCCACCTCTCTCCTAGGTGGTCTCAACCTACCATGTCGCTCCGCCACAAAGATCCACTCAGAGGGCCGTCGGGACAAACGTCCTTTCGGACCCAATCCATGAATCACTCGCGGGTACTCCTACGAGCCGACCCGTCTTTAGTCACCACAAGTATCATATATTATGTATATAAGTATATACCCGTGACCACCTCCCGAGTGATCACGGCCCGATAGTATAACATGGCAGACGGACAAGAATGTAGGCCCACTGATGGCAAACTAGCATCCTATAGTAAGCATTTAGGATTGCAAGTAAGGTATCAACAGTTGTAGCAACAATGACAGGCTATGCATCAGAATATGATTAACAGAAAGCAGTAACATGCTACACTACTCTAATGCAAGCAGTATAGAGGAGAGTAGGCGATATCTGGTGATCAAGGGGGGGGGCTTGCCTGGTTGCTCTGGCAAGAGAGAGGGGTTGTCAACACCGTAGTCGTACTGGGTAGCAGAGGCGTCGGTCTCGGTGTCTAGAGAGAGAAGAGGGGGAAGAAACAATAAATATAATGCAAACAAATGCATGACGATGCATGAAATGACAAAGCGTGATGCTAGGTGTGCCCTAACGCGGTACGAGGTGGTACCGGTGAAGGGGGAAAACATCCGGGGAAGTATTCTCGGTGTTTCCCATTTTCGGACAGATGAACCGGAGGGGGAAAGTTGCGTGCTCGCTATGCTAGGGATGCGTGGTGGACGAACAGGATGCACATCCGGATTTGTCTCGCCGTTCTGAGCAACTTTCATGTTGAAAATAATTTAATCCGAGTTACGGATTAAAAGATATGATTTTCTAAAGATTTTATTAATTTCTGGAATTTAATTAATTATTTAATTTAATTCGAAATTGGATTTATGACATCAGCATCATGTCATGCTGACATCAGCAATCAACAGGGGTTGATTGGGTCAAACTGACGCGTGGGTCGAGTGGGACCCACCTGTCATACTCTGTTAAGTTAATTAGGGTTTAGTTAATTGATTAGGTTAATCTAATCAGGATTAATTAGTTCAATTAATTAATTTATTTGTTATTATTTTTTAATCCTTTTCTTTCTTTAAACGTTCTCCGGGCGAGGCCCATGTGTCATAGGCCCAGTCCATACAGGGCGCGGGCGACGGTTACGGGCGCGCCCCACTTGGGCGTATGCCCAGGGGCACGCGGGCGAAGGTGCAGGCGCTCGGCTTGGCGCCGGTGGCCGTGACCGCGGCCGGAGTGCGGGGGCTCGTCGGGAACCGCCGGCGGGAGGCGCCGGTGGGGGAGGCGCGCGCAAGGCGTGCTGCAGCAGCGGGGGGGGAGCAGGGCGGCGGTGGCGAGGTCCGGGGGGCGCGGCCATGGCAACCGTGGGCGGAGCCGGCGTGGCCCGGCGGCATGGAGGCGATGGCAAGCAGCGACAGAGGCGGGGTGGGACGGCGCCGGCAAGCGTGGCAGAGGAGCCAGCGGGAGGGGCGCGACCACTGCGGCGGCAGGGAGGCGGGGGGAGCAGCACCAGGGGAGCGGGCGCGCGGCCGAGCTCCGCAGCGAGCAGCAGCGGCGAGCGGGGGGGGGGGGGGGGGGGGGGGGGGGGGGGGGGGGGTCGGCCGCGAGCAAGCAGCATGGGAGGAGGCGGCCGTGGGTGGTGGCCGGAGCAAAGAGGTTTGCGGGCGCATCGCGTGGCCGCGGGGTGCGGGCGGCGATGCAGGGACAAGGGCGGGGCGCGGCCCCGAGCGGCGTGCACGAGCGGAGCAGTGCGGGGCTGCCGACGAGCACGCGCGTACGCGTACGGCGCGTAGGCGGGGCAAGCGGGCGCAACGGCGGGGGTACTCACCGGGATTCGCAGGGCAAGGGCAGTGGGGCGCGGGGAGCGACTCGGGGAAGAGGACAGGACGATGGGGACGGAGAGTAGAAGCAGGCCGACGGGGAAGAGGCGCCGGCGAGGTCCAGGCGGCGGGGTCGTCGGGCTCGAGGCGCGCGCGTGCGAGCGAGCCCCGATCCGATCTGGATCGGGGGGAGGAGGGGAACGACGTGGGGGGGAGAGTGGTGGGTTAGGGTTTCGGGACCCTGGGTAGTGGGGGTATAAGGGAGTGGGGCGTGGGGTGGGTCGGCTCGGTGGTTGAGGCCCAAGTGGGGGCGCGGTGGCCAGCTGGGTCAGTCGGCCCAGTTAAGGGGGGGGCTTTCTCCTTTTTGTTTTTTTGTTTTCTGTTTTGCATTTTCTTGTATTTATTTCTTTACTGCTTTATTTCATTTTATGGATTTAGGTTTCCTATAAAAGCACGGTTCCCTCACCATAAATACCTAAGCATTTATTTGCACACTCCCAA
This sequence comes from Triticum urartu, assembly GCF_003073215.2. Classification (NCBI taxonomy): domain Eukaryota; kingdom Viridiplantae; phylum Streptophyta; class Magnoliopsida; order Poales; family Poaceae; genus Triticum; species Triticum urartu. The sequence goes on along the minus strand of NC_053023.1, from coordinate 373,765,431 downwards.
CATTTTAGTTTAATATTTTGAAAACATTTGTCGTTTGACTTATTTAGAATTTAAATTTGAAATGGTTTCGAATCATTGCGAGGTTAGCAACAGTAACCGAGGTGACATGGCATGATTAGCGTGGGATTACTGTAGCATGATTATCCGGGCATTACAGGCGACTTATTCCAATCACCTACCCAATGGAGAAAAAACATAGCCCCTGTAGATCTCTGGTAGGATCTATGAGTTGAAGGATCGCATAGACGGTGGCTGAGGACAGACAATAATTTGAACCCAATGTCATCCGGCGGCTCTCGTTGTTCCATGCTGACTCTTTTCGATTGCAAGGGCTGCGCGGCCGGCTCAATATGGAAATTTCAATGGGACTTGTCATTTTGCTCGATACTTCACGAGCAGCCATAACTCAGAGTCAACAAGTGCTGCCTAAAACTTATATGATAGATCGCCCATAGCTGACGTGCTCTGCCAGCGAATTTTTTTTTATTTCTATCCAATTTATGCAGCCACTCAAACTTTTTCAATCTTGATCGATGAACTTGGAGTTGATGTAGATTCTGACCATCTCTTCTTCATCGGAAAATTACGAACTTCTCCATCCCTGAGAAAAATCCCTCCAAGAACTCAACACCACCGTGCGCAGGCCCCACGGTGGGTGCCAACTGTCGTGGAATTGTCACGGCAGATTTCCTAGTGTGAGGACTTAGTCGTGAGGCCAACGCATCTTTGTAGGTGCTTGAGAGGGGTTGAGCGGAATCGAGAGACGCAACATAAGACAAGGATTTAGACAGCTTCGGGCCCCGGGAAACATCATCCGGTAATAGCCCTACATGCTGTTTGTGGCTAGATCTCATTATGCTCATGAAAGAGTCGCCGCATAAGCCGGCTCCCCTTTAGTTGTGTCTAGCCCTAGAGATTGTTTCTTGTCCCTCTTGGGGTGCCCTGCCCCTCCTTATATATGTTCAAGGGGCGGGTTACATGACTAGTCCTAGTAGGATTAGGATTACTCTATTACAAGTGGAGTCCTAGTCTTGCTTCCTTTGTAGGAGAATATTCCTTATGTCTTTCCTCTTAATCCGTCCCATCATAACATGAGCCGGCCTTCTGGGCCTTGGGCCTTGTCATCCATCTGAAACACTCACCGGGTCACCAATGAGTCTTCATGCTCGTGAGTCGTCACAGGAGTGAACCATGAGACATGCGAGTCGCCAATCCTCTGGCGGGTTACCAATGAAACGCCAAGTCCGGCCGGGTCATATATCCGGCTGGTTCATACCGCGGGGTATATCCCCGACAGCCCTATAAAGAGTTTCTCATCAACCAACACCGGATTTGAAGAAGCAATAAGGGTTTGGAATATTTGGAAGAAGCCCAGCTAAACAGTATAGTCTGCCCAGTCGACTGCATTATAGCATTAATATCTGCTCAGAATACCAATGGCGTATTGGATTGACTATCAGCCTCAAGTCTCCATCAGTACAAAATCCTCAGAGTAGTAATGATGAAGTCAAGCAGCAAGACAAGTCAGGTACAAGCTCAACGTTATATTTTCAGTCAAAGGTATGGATCATATACAAAATTTTGGCTCAGCAATGCATGCTGCTTGAAATATATTATCATCCGAAATAACGTCAGAATGTGATACGCTCAAGGAAGACAGTCAAACAAATTTTCTCATGGAAATAATCAGCCTCAGAATATTATGGGCGTGTGTGTAGATTTTAGTCTGCATATTAGTATGAAGCTTTGGATGTAAGAAACTCAGTCTTCTTCCACACGTTATTGGAAGAAATTTATGAAGCAAGGCTCCTCAATTTTCCTCAACATGATATGTGAACAGTTTCTAGTCCAAGATACCCGGTCTTTCTCAGCAAGATACCTCGGTAAAAGCTTCTGATAGACGGAAATGAATTTTTCTCAACAAGCAAACCCGAGGAGAAGCTTCTCAAGTACGAACTCAGGCTTCTCCAGCACAATAATCAGACCAAGCTTCGTGTGTAAGCTATAGAGCCTTCTTCTGCACGATACCCAAACAAAAGATTTGAGCAGAAGTTAACAAGTCTTCCTCAGCAAGCTACTCGGATGGCTTCTCTCGTAAGCCATTCAATCTGCGTCAGTATCACACTATTACACCATCCTCAGAGATTATGCGTGGGTTGGCAGTATATGGCATTACATCTCATGAATTATAAGAATCGACAAGATCTGGGGATGACATCACAGAATCAACAGTCTTGACAATGGTCATCAAGGTCATTATTCCCTTAACTGACAAGAAGATATCCTAAAACCTTGTCACCTTCTTCAGTGATTGGCCTCAACAATGAGCTCCGTACAGCTACAAACCCCGGTATATGTCATACGTGTGCGGACCCAGGTCAGAAAACAGGCACAAGGAATAACGTAAAAAATATTGCACAAATCACATCCATGGTCATATGAAGAATCAAGGACAGGTGTGGCCAAGTTATTTCAGTAAGGTATCTTAAGAAAAAAATCATGACTGTTAAAGGGTGAGATTGAGAGCAAAGGTATGATGATTTTTGCACGACCATCAGGGTCCAGATACCCAAATTAGTTGGAGGCCGTAATTCCATATGGATCCACAAAGGCATACTCTCTGCGGCCTACTCTGTTTTTACAAGGATTTCATATCCCGTTGACCCGCTTGAAATGGTTAGTGTAAAGAAATCCAACTGGTATACCGAAAAAATGAGAAAATCAAAAGCCGAACAATCAACTCAGACCCGGTATACTCACCAACAGAATCAAGTACACGGTCAGTCTGTCGGGAAAAGCATTTGTCCATCAGCCCCCTGTCGGGCCAGTCTCAAGATGTAAATATTTTAGGTATGACAGAACTATAACTCCATACGCCGGTATATTGCTCTCGACAAAAGGCGGTCGAATCTTTGGCACATATCTCATGCTCGAGCCAAAGGAATAAATCAAAATAAATCAGTACCACCTATGAGCAGTCAGATCCTGTCAGAAGATGGCCATGATTAATTTTTAGCATTTATTGAAACCAGAAGGCCTGAATTTATTTGAAGCAACCCCATGACAGAAGTAAAAAGGTTTTCATGACCAAAAGAAAACTTATACTCCGATCCATTAGGTATCACCACAGGTATGGGGAATCAATGTCAGTAAAAAGGAATTGGTACATGAGCAAAAATATGACTAGATTTGAGAAAGGTGAAGCAAGCCACCCTATAGCAAGGTAAGTTGATCATCTGAAATTTTTGGGGGAGCAATAAATAAAGGAAATGGATACCTGATTTGGAAATGGTGTCCTCAAGTCATACATGTTCCTTGAGCAACCAAATCTCTAGGACGAGATTTCTTTAAGGGGGTAAGAGTTGTAACAGCCTGGCTTTTGGCCCTTTTCTTTTTCTTTTTGATTTATTGGTTTTTGCTCTATTTTTCTTTTTGGAGTGGTTCTGTGGCCTTGCCACCTGGGAAATCATCCTCATTCCGCTCCCATGTGGCTCATCATTCTCAAAACTTTCCAAAGATCATTCCTTTTCCATTCTAGCCACACCATAAAATTCTTTTCTCAGGAATATTCCTTTTTTATTAAAGGAATAACCCTCTCTGCCCTAGGTTGTGAAAAAACCTATATTTCTGTCACTCCCAAAAATGCCAATTAATTCTCCTAATCTCTTTGGGTCATATTTTGCTCAAATATGCCCAAACTTTCCTGCCCTAGCCCAAGAATAATTCCCCAATAATTATTCTTCATTTCTGTCTAGTGTGGCTTTCTGTGAAGGAAGTGCCACCTATCCTTTCCTGATTGCTCCCAAGACTTTTGGGCATTCTCCTACGTCCAAATCATTTCCTCATGCCAAAATTCAACTTTATTTTACTAGCCAATCTTCCTCAGCCATTTTTCAAACTTTGTGTCAGAAAGAAGGCATTGTGAAGGAAGTACTAGCTAGGAGTTTCCAAATAAGTTGAATTTTTTCACACTCCTTAATGTGCTCATATCATCACACTCCTCCAAATTTTAGCCCCATACAATCATATATGTGAGCAGGGGATCAAATATTTGATTATGTTAATATTTTTAGGTTGTGAAGCAAGCATATTTTATACTGCTTCATTAATTCTGAGAAACTACCAGATTGTGCTCCTGCCGAAATAACATCTCTCCTCCAAATTTGGGACCAATTCATCAAGCCAATATTTCTCTAGGGTTTTTGCAAGTTTCTAGATAGAGAGAATAGCTATGAAAGAAGTACCATTTTGGTGAATCCAATTGGTATGAAATTTTTACAGAACCTCTATCTGTCCAAATCATCAAGCCTTTCCTAATTTCAGCCCAAGTGGAATCACCATTTGAGTGCATCATCTTGATCCATTTTCTGGACCATCCGGGTCAGTTGCAAAGCAACTATGTTAAACCTTGATCCAAATCTTCTCAAAGTTAACAGGATTATAGTCATTCCTAAGCTGATCACCCAAACAAACTCTTTGGCTCCAATAACGTTCATGTTAATCACCAGTGCACAACCAAGTTTTCTGCAGTAAACTTCAAACGATGATTACCATTTAACCATAGCACCCCAGATCAAGCCTTATGGTAGTCTCTTTATTGCATAAGATGCAAGCGCCAAATAATTGCTTTACTTTATCGCTTTGTGATAGCAATAGTTGCAAGAGCAATAGTTGGCGAGACGACCATGTGACGACACGTTGATAGAGATCAAGATGATGGAGATCATGGTGTCATGCCGGTGACAATGGAGATCATAACGGTACTTTGCAGATGGAGATCAAAGACACAAGATGATGATGGCCATATCATGTCACATATTTTGATTGCATGTGATGTTTATCTTTTATACATCTTATTTTGCTTAGTTAGGCGGTAGCTTTATAAGATGACCCCTTACTAAAATTTGAAGGTATAAGTGTTCTCCCTGAGTATGCACCGTTGCGACAGTTCTTCGTGCTGAGACACCACGTGATGATCGGGTGTGATAAGCTCTACGTTCACATACAATGGGTGCAAGCTAGTTTTGCACACGCAGAATACTCAGGTTAAACTTGATAAGCCTAGCATATGCAGATATGGCCTCGGAACACTGGAGACTGAAAGGTCGAACGTGAATCATATAGTAGATATGATCAACATAGTGATGTTCACCATTGAAAACTACTCCATCTCACGTGATGATCGGACATGGTTTAGTTGATTTGGATCACGTGATCATTTAGATGACTAGAGGGATATATATATATATATATATCTAAGTGGGAGTTCTTAAGTAACATGATTAATTGCACTTTAATTTATCATGAACTTAGTCCTGATAGTATTTGCATATCTATGTTGTACATCAATAGCTCGCAAGAAAGTTCCCCATTTATTTTGATATATTCCTAGAGAAAAACTATGTTGAAAAATGTTAGTAGCAATGATGCGGAGTAGGTCCGTGATCTGAGGATTATCCTCATTGCTGCATAGAAGAATTATGTCCTTGATGCACCGCTAGGTGACAGACCTATTGCAGGAGCAGATGCACACGTTATGAATGTTGACAAAGCTCGGTATGATGACTGCTTAATAGTTTAGTGCACCATGCTTTACGGCTTAGAAACGGGACTTCAAAAATGTTTTGAAATGTCATGGAGCATATGAGATGTTCCAAGAGCTGAAATCGGTATTTTAGACTCATGCCCGAGTCGAGAGGTATGAGACCTCTGACAAGTTCTTTGACTACAAGATGGAGGAGAATAGCTCAGCTAGTGAGCATGTGCTCAGAATGTCTGAGTACTACAATCACTTGAATCAAGTGGGAGTTAATCTTCCAGATAAGATAGTGATTGACAGAGTTCTCTAGTCACTATCACCAAGTTACTAGAACTTTATGATGAACTATAATATGCAAGGGATAACAGAAAAGATTGCCAAGCTCTTCGTGATGCTGAAATCGACGAAGGTAGAAATCAAGAAAAGCATCAAATGTTGATGGTTGACAAGACCACTAGTTTCAAGAAAAGGGCAAAGGGAAGAAGGGGAACTTCAAGAAGAACGGCAAGCAAGTTGCTGCTCAAGTGAAGAAGCCCAAGTCTAGACCTAAGCCTGAGACTATGTGCTTCTACTGCAAAGGGACTGGTCACTGGAAGCAGAACTGCTCCAAGTATTTGGTGGATAAGAAGGATGGCAAAGTGAACAAAGGTATATTTGATATACATGTTATTGATGTGTACTTTACTAGTGTTTATAGCAACCCCTCAGTATTTGACACTAGTTCAGTTTCTAAGATTAGTAACTCGAAACGGGAGTTACAGAATGAACAGAGACTTGTTAAGGGTGAAGTGACGATGTGTGTTGGAAGTGGTTCCAAGATTGATATGATCATCATCGCACACTCCCTATACTTTTGAGATTAGTGTTGAACCTAAATAAATGTTATTTGGTGCTTGCGTTAAGCATGAATATGATTTGATCATGATAATTGCAATACGGTTATTCATTTAGAGTTAGAGAATAATTGTTGTTCTGTTTATATGAATAAAACCTTCAAGGGTCATACACCCAAGGTGAATGGTTTATTGAATCTCAATCGTAGTGATACAAATATTCATAATATTGAAGCCAAAAGATGCAAAGTTAATAATGATAGTGCAACTTATTTGGGGCACTGCCGTTTAGGTCATATTGGTGTAAAGTGCATGAAGAAAATCCATGCTGATGGGCATTTGGAATCACTTGATTATGAATCAGTTGATGCTTGTGAACCATGCCTCATGGGCAAGATGACTAAGACTCCGTTTTCCAGAACAATGGAGTGAGCAACAGACTTGTTGGAAATAATACATAATGATGTATGCAGTCCGATGAGTGTTGAGGCTCGCGGCAGGTATCGTTATTTTCAAACCTTCACATATGATTTGAGCAGATATGGGTATATCTACTTGATGAAACATAAATCTGAAACATTTGAAAAGTTCAAATAATTTCAGAGTGAAGTGGAAAATCATCATAACAAGAAAATAAAGTTTCTACGATCTGATTGTGGAGAAGAATATTTTGAGTTACGAGTTTGGTCTTCATTTGAAACAATGCGGAATAGTTTCGCAACTCATGCCACCTGGAATACCATAGCGTAATGGTGTGTCCGAACGTCGTAATCGTACTTTATTGGATATGGTGCGATCTATGATGTCTCTTACCGATTACCACTATCATTTTGGGGTTATGCATTGGAGACAACTGAATTCACGTTAAATAGGGCACCATCTAAATCCGTTGAGATGACACCGTATGAACTATGCTTTGGAAAGAAACCTAAGCTATCGTTTCTTAAAGTTTGGGGTTGCGATGCTTATGAGAAAAAGTTTCAAACAATAAGCTCGAACCCAAATCGGAGAAATGTGTCTTCATAGGATACCCAAAGGAGACAGTTGGGTACACCTTCTATCACAGATCCGAGGGCAAGATATTTTGTTGCTAAGAATGGATCCTTTCTAGAGAAGGAGTTTCTCTCGAAAGAAGTGAGTGGGAGGAAAGTAGAACATGATGAGGTAATTGTACCTTCTCCCGAATTGGAAAGTAGTTCATCACAGAAATCAGTTCTAGTGATTCCTACACCAATTAGTGAGGAAGCTAATGATGATGATCATGAAACTTTAGATCAAGCTACTACCGAACCTCGTAGGCAGGGTACGGTCCGCACCAGAGTGGTACGGTAATCCTGTTCTGGAAATCATGTTACTAGACCATGATGAACCTACGAACTATGAGGAAGCGATGATGAGCCCAGATTCCACAAAATGGCTTGAGGCCATGAATTCTGAGATGGGATCCATGTATGAGAACAAAGTATGGACTTTGATTGACTTGCCCGATGATCGGTGAATCATTGAGAATAGATGGATCTTCAAGAGGAAGACGGACAATGATAGTAGTGTTACTATCTACAAAGCTCGAATTGCCGCAAAATGTTTTCGACAAGTTCAAGGTGTTGACTACGATGAGATTTTCTCACTCATAGCGATGCTTAAAAGTCTGTCCAAATCATGTTAGCAGTTGCTGCATTTTATGAAATCTGGCAAACGGATGTCAAAACTGCATTTCTTAATGGATTTCTTAAAGAGGAGTTGTATATGATGCAACCAGAAGGTTTTGTTGATCCCAAAAGGTGCTAAGAAAGTGAGCAAGCTCCAGCGATCCATCTATGGACTGGTGCAAGCATCTCGGAGTTGGAATATATGCTTTGATAAAGTGATCAAAACATATGGTTTTATACAGACTTGCGGTGAAGCCTGTATTTACAAGAAAGTGAGTGGGAGCACTACAACATTTCTGATAAGTGTATGTGAATGACATATTGTAGATCGGGAATAATGTAGAATTTTCTGGAAGGCATAAAGGAGTGTTTGAAAGGAGTTTTTCAAAGAAAGACCTTGGTGAAGCTACTTACATATTGAGCACCAAGATCTATGGAGATAGATCAAGATGCTTGATATATTTTCAATGCGTACATACCTTGACAATATTTTGAAGTAGTTCAAGATGGAACAGTCAAAGAAGGAGTTCTTGCCTGTGTTGCAAGGTGTGAAGTCGAGTAAAGACTCAAAAGCCGACCACGGCAGAAAATAGAAAGAGAATGAAAAGTCATTCCCTATGCCTCAGTCATAGGTTCTATAAAGTATGTTATGCTATGTACTAGACCTATTGTATACCCTGCCCTGAGTTTGGCAAAGGAGTACAATAGTGATCTAGGAGTAGATCACTAGACATCGGTCAAAATTATCCTTAGAAGATTAAGGAAATATTTCTCAGTTATGGAGGTGATAAAGAGTTCGTCATAAAGAGTTACGTCGATGCGAGCTTTGACACCGATCTGGATGACTTTAAGTCACAATCCGGATACATATTGAAAGTGGGAGCAATTAGCTAGAGTAGCTCCGTGTAGAGCATTGTAGACATAGAAATTTGCAAAATACATATGGATTTGAATGTGGCAGACCCGTTGACTAAACTTCTCTCACAAGCAAAACATGATCACACCTTAGTACTCTTTGGGTGTTAATCACGTGGTGATGTGAACTAGATTATTGAATCTAGTAAAACCTTTTGGGTATTAGTCACAGGACGATGTGAACTAATCACATGGCGATGTGAACTAGACTATTGACTCTAGTGCAAGTGGGAGACTGAAGGAAATATGCCCTAGAGGCAATAATAAAGTTGTTATTTATATTTCCTTATATCATGATAAATGTTTATTATTCATGCTAGAATTGTATTAACCGGAAACTTAGTACATGTGTGAATACATAGACAAACAGAGTGTCACTAGTATGCCTCTACTTGACTTGCTCGTTGAATCAAAGATGGTTAAGTTTCCTAACCATAGACATGAGTTGTCATTTGATTAACAGGATCACATCATTAGAGAATGATGTGATTGACTTGACCCATCAGTTAGCTTAGCACATGATCATTTAGTATATTGCTATTGCTTTCTTCATGACTTATACATGTTCCTATGACTATGAGATTATGCAACTCCCGAATACCGGAGGAACACTTTGTGTGCTACCAAACGTCACAACGTAACTGGGTGATTATAAAGGTGCTCTACAGGTGTATATGATGGTACTTGTTGAGTTGGCATAGATCAAGATTAGGATTTCTCACTCCGATTGTCGGAGAGGTATCTCTGGGCCCTCTCGGTAATGCACATCACTATAAGCCTTGCAAGCAATGCAACTAATGAGTTAGTTGTGGGATGATGTATTACGGAACGAGAAAATAGACTTGCAGCTAACGAGATTGAACTAGGTATTGGGATACCGACGATCGAATCTCGGGCAAGTAACATACCGATGACAAAGGGAACAACGTATGTTGTTATGCGGTTTGATCGATAAATATCTTCGTTGAACATGTAGGAACCAATATGAGCATCCAGGTTCCGCTATTGGTTATTGACCGGAGATGAGTCTCGGTCATGTCTACATAGTTATCAAACCCATAGAGTCCGCACGCTTAATGTTCGGTGACGATCGGTATTATGAGTTTATGTGTTTTGATGTACCGAAGGTAGTTCGGAGTCTCGGATGTGATCATGGACATGACAAGGAGTCTCGAAATGGTTGATACATAAAGATTGATATATTGGACGGCTACATTCAGACACCGGAAGGGTTTCAGATGATCTCGGAGAAAACTGGAGTGCCGGAGGGGTTACCGGAACCCCCCAGGGACTAATGGGCCTTAATGGGCCCTAGTGGAGAGAGAGGGACCGGCCAGTGCAGGCTGTGTGCCCCTCCCCTTGAGTCCGAATAGGACAAGGAAAGGGGGCGGCGCCCCCCTTGCCTTTCCCCTCTCCCACTCCTTCCTCCCCCTCCTAGTGGGACTAGGAAAGGAAGTCCTACTCCCACTAGGAGGAGGACTCCTCCTCTTGGCGCGCCCTCCTAGGGCCGACCGGCCTCCCCCTTACTCCTTTATATACGGGGGTAGGGGGCACCCCATGGACACACAAGTTGATCATTGATCTTTTAGCCGTGTGCGGTGCCCCCCTCCACCATAATCCACCTCGGTCATATCGTAGCGGTGCTTAGGTGAAGCCCTGCGTCAGTAGCTTCATCAACACCGTCATCACGCCATCATTCTGAAGGAACTCTCCCTCGACGCTCTATTGGATTGTGAGTTCGTGGGACGTCACCGAGCTGAACGTGTGCAGATCGCGGAGGTGCCGTAGGTTGGGTACTAGGATCGGTCGATCGTGAAGACGTACGACTACATCAACCGTGTTGTCATAACGCTTCCGCTTACGGTCTACGAGGGTACGTGGACGACACTATCCCCTCTCATTGCTATGCATCACCATGATTTTGCATGTGCGTAGAATTTTTTTTGAAATTACTATGTTCCCCAACAGTCCTACAGCGCCAAACAGTACCCGGAGTTGCCGGCAATCGCCGCCCAACGCTAGCGGCCTCCCTGCTTCACGGGCGGGCGCGAGGGAATGAAGATGACGACCCCCTGTGTGTGGGACCCGCCCATCAGCCTCACTTCATTGACCAGGCGCTGATGACATGGATAAGTGGACGCGCAGTTCCGGTCGGTACGTCTTCATAAGCTGAAAGCGTATCCTCTGGGTGCTTCAGCTCAAAGTACGTTTTAGTTATTCTGAAAGCGTATTTTCTCCCTGTTTCAGCCTTCAATGTGTTTTCCCTGAATCTAAGGAGTTTTCTTCAATCTACGCTTTTTTTTCTGTTTTGGCCCTGTTTGTCAATATTTTCATTATAGATAGGTCCCTGGCAGAAAACTCTTCACAACTTTTTGCTCACTACTCCAAATGAGGTGATTCCAAAGCCCATTTCTTTGTCTCATCGAGCCTGTTCTGTTGGTATCATTTTCACCATGTTTAACATTCTTAAAAGGACCATTTTGCCCCTGCACTTAATCAGCCCCCTCCGAGAGAGAACGTTTTCCGGCGATTCTTTCCGCGAGCTTCCCGCACTTTTTCCCCGTGATTTCTTCCACCCCAGGAAAGCCACACCCTCCATTTGCATGATTGCAATGCAGTGACATGATTTATCTTATTTAAACTTGTTTAAAATATTGCTTTAGCTACTTGTGATCTGTTCATGGCATTTCTTGGAGTTGTTTCAATCTTGCTATTGCCATGATATTGCTTGGAGTTTTAGGACGAATATGTTGCATTTTATGTGGATGACATGTGCCTTTGGATTCTTAGTGGCTATTATGATTATTTTCATGATGGTATCTGGTATTATTTCGGAGTATTACTTTGGATATCATGTTGCCTTTGGATTATTAGTGGCTAGTGTTATTTTCATCATGATGCTAGATGATATTATGTTTTGGAGTATGATGTTGGAGATGATGCTTGCATGAGGATCATAGTTAGATAGTTAGTTCTTGATATTCGAGTAGTAGTATATTGTTCTTGGATTCATCATGATAGTGGTGTTATACTGTCCTCGGAGTATTTTGGTAAGACGATATTAAGCTTTGGATTATTTGTTGGATATTGCTATGACTTGGATTATAGGTTGATGGATGATATCGGAGTATCAGTTAATACTGTTATATTTTGGGGATAGATTCCGTCATTAAGTTGGTCAGGTGCCACTGAAACGGACTTTTTTCCAGTGGAACCACATCTACCTTTATGGGAAGTCCCTAATGCGGTCTATTGTGGTACCTCTCGCCGGTGCCTCCAACGAGGGAAGGTTTATGGGCGTGCGGTACCCAGGCCCAGTAAGGAGACATAACCTTGTGTGCCTATAGTTGTTGTTAGGCGCCTTTTTGTCCCTGTTTGGGACCGCTTTTGTTTTGCCATGACGGTGGCCGTTGGTGCCTTTGGTAGGCACGGGGCCACCCAGGACTGAACCCAAAAGGGGTGTTTGTCGGAATGGCTGGGAGAGTGTCATGACAGTAGATTAGTTTTGTCGGAACGCCGTTGGTCCACCCGAATGGGATTGCGAGGCCATGGGTTCTGTGATGTGGGTAAAGTGTGCTACCTCTGCAGTGTGTGTGTGTTTAATCTATCGATAGCCGCATCCTCGGTCAATGGGCACAAGTTCGTACTAGGTCACACCGTTCGATCAATACTCACATGAAGGAATGACTTATAGGTGATTTATATGTTGATGTACTTTGAGCAGTAACAGTTTGGCAGGATGTTGATGATGATGTTGGGATGATCTTGAGGATGATCATTCAGCTTGTGATGTGGTCACGAGGTGATTATGTGGATGTTCCATTTGTGATCCGTGAATGATCACCATTTGGTTACGAGGTAACCCGTTGAACCAAGTGTGGTTCCGTTTGTGATCCGTGAGTGATCACCATTTGGTTTTGATCACGAGGTGATCGAGATGGTATATTACTTGGCCAGTTAGCCAAGAGTGATATGGTTATGGAGATCTGAGATGTTGGTTTATCAGTATGATAGTAGTTTCATACCATGCTTAGTAGTTGCTTCATCATAGTGGTTAATTTAATTAACCTATTTAATGCTATGTTATTGTCTTGCCTTGATGTTTATCGTTGTTGTGAGCTTGCAAGTACATTCAATGTACTGACCTGGCGTGTCATGCCAGATTGCAGGTGATGCCGTGATTGATTGATTGTTTGTCGAGGTTCTGTTCGTGCGAGCTAGATCGTGTCCCAGCCAGAGTCCCTGCGGAGTGTAGTTCACCACCTTCGTCATTGTTCCGCTACTAGAAGTATTCCACTGCTTCGAGTTGTTCTGCTTCTAGCATAAAGCAACTGTAGCATCGCAGGCATAGTATCGCCGTGCTGATGTGCTTCTTTGTAACATCAGACTATTATTATTCCTGTAATAAGAGCTGATTTGTTCTATGTCAATCAGCGTCGTATTCCAGAGACTTCTCCTCGATCTCTGGGCTGGAATATGGGGCGTTCTAGTTTCTCTGAGCCGGGGTGCGACAATGGTGTCATGACATGGCACCAACATGTTGTGGTAAATTTTTTGGCCGAATTGGGACAGCCTTTGGTGTAAGCTTCTTGCAAACCGTAGCTTCCCTCAAGAAGACTCGTGGTTCCGAGGGGGAACGTGTCACCTCTATGTGCGAAACGAGATACATGTTGGAAATATGCCATAGAGGCAATAATAAAATGGTTATTATTGTATTTCCTTGTTCATGATAATTGTCTATTGTTCATGCTATAATTGTATTAATCGGAAACCGTAATACATGTGTGAATACATAGACCACAACATGTCCCTAGTAAGCCTCTAGTTGACTAGCTCGTTGATCGATAGATGGTCATGGTTTCCTGACCAGGGACATTGGATGTCATTGATAACGGGATCACATCATTAGGAGAATGATGTGATGGACAAGACCAAATCCTAAGCCTAGCACAAGATCGTATAGTTCGTCTGCTAAAGCTTTTCTAATGTCAAGTATCATTTCCTTAGACCATGAGATTGTGCAACTCCCGGATACCGTAGGAATGCTTTGGGTGTACCAAACACCACAACGTAACTGGGTGGCTATAAAGGTGCACTACGGGTATCTCCGAAAGTGTCTGTTGGGTTGGCACGAATCGAGACTGGGATTTGTCACTCCATGTAAACGGAGAGGTATCTCTGGGCCCACTCGGTAGGACATCATCATAATGTGCACAATGTGATCAAGGAGTCGATCACGGGATGATGTGTTACGGAACGAGTAAAGATACTTTCCAGTAACGAGATTGAACAAGGTATCGGGATACCGACGATCGAATCTCGGGCAAGTACTATACCGGTATACAAAGGGAATTGTATACAGGATTGACTGAATCCTTGACATCGTGGTTCATCCGATGAGATCATCGTGGAACATGTGGGAGCCAACATGGGTATCCAGATCCTGCTGTTGGTTATTGACCAGAGAGATGTGTCGGTCATGTCTGCATTATTCTCGAGCCCGTAGGGTCTACACACTTAAGGTTCGATGACGCTAGGGTTATAGGGAAAGTATGTATGTGGTTACCGAATGTTGTTCGGAGTCCCGGATGAGATACCGGACGTCATGAGGAATTCCTGAATGGTCAGGAAGTGAAGATTGATATATTGGACGAAGGGTTTTGGTGTCCTGAAGTGTTTCGGAGGTACCGGGTGATGACCAGCATGACCGAAAGGTGTTTCGGGAGCCCCGGCAAGTGTTGGGGGGCTTCATGGGTCAAGGGAAGGGGGCAAACCAGCCCACTAAGGGGCTGTGCGCCCCCCTCACCTATTCCCACGTGACCACGGGGTTTGGGGCGCCCCATCTAGGGTTCCCACCTCCTGGCTTAGGGACCAAGTCACCCAAGGGGGAGATCCCATCTGCCCTAGCTGTCGCCCCCCTAGGGGAAACCCTAGGCGGCCGCCCCTTGCCCTTGCCCATATATATAGTGGAGGTTTTGGGGCTGCACAACAGACGAGTCTCTCTCTCCCAAGGCGCATCCCTACCTCTCTCCCTCCTCGTCTCTCGTAGTGCTTAGCGAAGCCCTGCTGGAGTACCGCGCTCCTCCACCACCACCATGCCGTTGTGCTGCTGCTGGACGGAGTCTTACCCAACCTCTCCCTCTCTCCTTGCTGGATCAAGGCATGGGAGACGTCACCGGGCTGCACGTGCGTTGAACGCGGAGGCGCCGTTGTTCGGCGCTTAGATCGGAATCGACCGCGATCTGAATCGCTACGAGTACGACTACCTCATCCGCGCTCTAGTAACGCTTCCGCTTAGCGATCTACAAGGGTATGTAGATGCACCCCCCTTCCCCTCGTTGCTAGATTACTCCATAGATTTATCTTGGTGATGCATAGAAAATTTTAAATTTCTGCTACGATCCCCAACAATACGTACACTGCATTCTCCTGCCATAATATTTTTACACAGGCAGATTAAACCAAATAGAAGTATCGTGCTAAAATTTGGAATTATTCTGGGTTCATTTGGCCTTTTTTATACATTAATTGAGTTTCTACACATTTAATGTGCATAATTCAAATTTGAACTACAAGCACATGCTCCAGTGCACCAAAGTTGGTTGAAATATCACATGTGTGTCCTTGGGTGAATTTATAGGTCCCATGCAAGAAATGCGAATGAAATTCAAACATCCGGGTGTCGTGGCTCGGCTGGAAAGATTGAGAAACTTGGTTTTTTAATTCCTGTAAATCGAAAACACGCCTGAAAATTACGAAACTTGGCATGGTGTCATGACATGGCACCAACATGCCGCGGTAATTTTTTTTGGCCGAATTGGGACAAGCTTTGGTATAAGCTTCTTGCAAACCGGAGCTTCCCTCAAGAAGGCTCGTGGGTCCGAGAGGGAATCTGTCACCTCCGTGTGCGAAACGTGATACGTACACTGCCTTCTCCCGCCTTAATTGTTTTACACAGGCAGATTAGACCAAATAGAAGTATCATGCTAAATTTTGGAATTATTCCAGGTTTGTTTGATTTTTTTATACATTAATTGAGTTTCTGCGCATTTAATGTGCATAATTCAAATTTGAACTACAAGCACATGCTCCAGTGCACCAAAGTTGGTTGAAAAATCACATGTGTGTCCTTGGGTGAATTTCTAGGTCCCATGCAAGAAATGGGAATGAAATTCAAACATCTGGGCATCGTGGCTCGGCCGGAAAGATTGAGAAACTTGGTTTTTTAATTTGTGTAAATCCAAAACATGCCTGAAAATCATGAAACTTGGCATGGTATTATGACATGGCACCAACATGTTGCGGTAATTTTTTTGGCCGAATTGGGATAAGCTTTGGTGTAAGCTTCTTGAAAACCAGAGCTTCCCTCAAGAAGGCTCGTGGTTCCGAAAGGGAACGTGTCACCTCCGTGTGCGAAACGACATACGTACACTGTCTTCTCCCACCTTAACTTTTTTGCACATGTAGATTAGACCAATTATAAGTATCGTGCTAAATTTTGGAATTATTCTGGGTTCGTTTGGCCTTTTTATACATTTAATGTGCATAATTCAAATTTGAACTACAAGCACAGGCTCTAATGCACCAAAGTTGTTTGAAAAATCACATGTGTGTCCTTGGGTGAATTTCTACGTGCCATGCAAGAAATGAGAATGAAATTCAAACATCTGGGCGTCGTGGCTCGGCCAAAAAGATTGAGGAACTTGGGTTTTTAATTCCTATAAATCCAAAACACGCTTGAAAATCATGAAACTTGGCATTGTGTCATGACATGGCACCAACATGGTCTGGTAATTTTTCCGTCCAATTTGTGAAGGCGCACACATTAACAATCTACAAAGTCATTTTGGAACAAGTGTTGTCACGTTACAAATTGGAAACACAAGTATTATTGAAACCGTGGGCGTTCTACTTACCAAATACGTGCCACCACACGTCCCCTTTTTTTATTAGCTAGGAGGTGTCGTGCGGGGTAGCTATTTGAGTACGGGAGGCGTGCGATCAGACCCCTGCACGTGCTCATCGGGAGGAGAGCCATTTGACCGCTACCCATCGCACACCTCCCTCCCAACGTCTCCATTAATGGCACCAGATCCCCTGTTCTACGGCGTAGCCATATGTCTCACTAGACTGAGATTTAAGAGAGAAAAATGAAAATCTGAAAAGAAAGTTTTGCACGGATCTTGATGTAAGATCTGACGGACCTACATAGCATCGACTGCGACTTATAGCAAGCATGATGCATATAAGGACGATGACAGTGGATAATAATTGTCTTACATATTTAGGAACATAATTAAAAAAAGCCACATGCGGCAATGCTCGAAATACACAAGGGAAAAAGAAGAAGGAAGCCAACGATCTGGCTCGCTGATCTCTACATTGCTGCAGGCCGCAGGAACTAGTCTCCGTGGCGAGCGGCGATGAGCTCTTTCTTGTCCTCAAGATGCTTCTTGAGAGCATGCACGGATTCCTCCACCAGCCTTCTGCGCTCGATGCGGAGCATGGCATTATCGTCCATAAGTTTCTCAACAATGACGCCGGTCCTCTTTAACAAGGCAGTGGTCTCCTCCTTCTGCTCCGCACTTCCGACGATCTTCACCCTCAGCAGATCACGCTTGGCCCAGAGCTTCACATTGCTTTCATTTAGTTGCCTGATGACACCGGCAAAAGAGGCTTTCATGTCATCCTGCAACCTCGCCCAGCCGGAGATCTGATACATCTGGCTATGGACGATCGCATGCATGCACCTGTAAGAGTCCTCGCCTGCCCGCAAGACATTTTCCCAGGTTGCCGTGGCGTGGGAGGACATCTATGATGTGTTCGCGGCGCGGCGGGACATCTCTTCTGCTTCCGCGGCGCGGCCGGGCCATTCTGTCGCATCGACGGCTCGACGGGACCTGTGTGCTGCTTCGGTGGCGTGGCGGGACCTCTGTGCTGCTATGGCCGTGCGGCGGGACATGCCGGTTGCGTTCGCGGCGAGGCAGGACATCTCTCGTGCTTCCGCTTCCATGCTCGCATCTCCCTAGTGGCAATCTCTCGACCCAGAACTCACGCTGGCCATGGCAGACCAAAGGGAACGATGATGAATGACTTTGTTTTTGTGGATGAGGAGTTGTGGAGGAATGTGTAGTCATCTTGGAGTAGTAGTATTTATAATCGAGTAGTAATACGCTCCTAAGTGGAAAACCGTTTAGGTTTTGATAGGTGTGAACAGGTTTGCAATTTGGAATGTGACGGGACGCATGCTCAAAATGTACTAATGGTTATAAGTGCGGCACTATGCCCGGAAGGCGTAATGTGGGTACGTACGCCTTCTCAGCCACGTACGTGGCGTTTGCACCATAGGGCGCACCGCAATAGGCAATGTCAGCACATGTCTTGTTCCAACAATCGTGCGCGCTCGTTATTACCATCGTGCATGCTTATTTTAATTAGAAAGTGTGTGCCCATCTAGCGCACAAACGTTGATCTATCTATCTATTTCAGTTTGTTGTGGCTAATCGCAAATAGTTCATCCATGTTATGTGTATGCCATCAATCGTAGACACTTTGATCTGGCTGACCCGTTTCTGTTCTGTTACCTAACCGCAAATAGTTAATCCTTCTGAAGCATATGCCCTCAATCACACACACCTTGATCTGGATAACTGTTTCTTTTGTGTTTCCTAATCACAAACAGTTCATCCAAGTGAGCTGTAGGATGTATATCGCACATGCCTTCATCAGGCTGCCCGTTTATTTTGTTCCGCCTCATCGCAAACAGTTCAGTGGACTGAACTGTATGCCCTGCATCGCACATGCAACTAAAATCTGAACCGTGTTTGATGGCTCTGCCATCGCAAACGTTTTGCACCTTTTTACGGTTCTTTTACACCACCGTTTGCGATTATTGCATCACACACAGTTTCATCGAAGGGTCTCTGATCGTAGTGTCGCGTTAACAGCATCCTGCAGTAGTGAGAGCACCATCGCACACTCCCTTTACCTTCGGTATTAGTGTTGAACCTAAAATAAATGTTATTTGGTGTTTGCATTGAGCATGAATATGATTGGATCATGTTTGTTGCAATACGGTTATTCATTTAAGTCAAAGAATAATTGTTGTTCTGTTTACATGAATAAAACCGTCTATGGTCATACACTCAATATAAATGGTTTATTGAATCTCGATCATGATGATACACATATTCATAATATTGATGCCAAAAGATGCAAAGTTGATAATGATAGTGCAACATATTTGTGGCACTACCGTTTAGATCATATTGGTGTAAAGCACATGAAGAAACTCCATGGAGATGGACTTTTGGAATCACTTGATTATGAATTAGTTGATGCTTGTGGACCATGCCTCATGGGCAAGATGACTAAGACTCCGTTCTCTAAAACAAGGGAGCGATCCACTGACTTATTTGAAATAATACATACCAATGTAGGCAGTCCAATGAGTGTTGAGGCTCGCGGCGGGTATCGTTATTTTTTGAACTTCACAGATGATTTGAGCAGATACGGGTACATCTAGTTGATGAAACACAAGTCTGAAACATTTCACAAGTTCAGAGAATTTCAGAGTGAAGTGGAGTATCATCGTAACAAGAAAATAAAGTTTCTATGATCTGATCGCGGAGGCAAACATTTGAGTTATGAGTTTGGCCTTCATTTAAAACAATGTGGAATAGTTTCACAACTCATGCCACCTGGAACACCACAGCGTAATGGTGTGTCCGAACATCGTAACCGTATTTTATTAGATATGGTGCGATCTATGATGTCTCTTACCGATTTACCACTATCGTTTTGAGGTTATACATTAGAGATAGCTGCATTCACGTTAAGTAGGGCACCATCTAAATCCGTTGAGACGACATCGTATGAACTGTGGTTTGGCAAGAAACCTAAGTCGTTGTTTCTTAAAGTTTGGGGTTGCGATGCTTATGTAAAAAACCTTCAGCCTGATAAGCTCAAACCCAAATCGGAGAAGTGCGTCTTCATAGGATACCCAAAGGAAACTGTTGGGTACACCTTCTATCGCAGATCCGAAGGCAATATCTTTGTTGCTAAGAATGGATCCTTTCTAGAGAAGGAGTTTCTCTCGAAAGAAGTGACTGGGAGGAAAGTTGAACCTGATGAGGTAATTGTACCTTCTCTCGAATGGGAAAGTAGCTCATCACAGAAAACCGTTCCTGTGATGCCTACACCAACTAGAGAGGAAGCTAATGTTAACGATCATGAAACTTCAGATCAAGTTACTACCGAACCTTGTAGGTCAACCAGAGCACGTTCCACACCAGAGTGGTACGGTAATCCTGTTCCGGAAGTCATGTTACTAGACCATGACGAACCTACAAACTATGAGGAAGCAATGATGAGCCCAGATTCCGCAAAATGGCTTGAGGCCATGAAATGTGAGATAGGATCCATGTATGAGAACAAAGTGTGGACTTTGGTGGACGTGTTGATTATCGGCAAGCCATTGACAATAAATGGACCTTCAAGAGGAAGGCAGAAATTGATGGTAGTGTTACTATCTACAAAGCTTGACTTGTCGCAAAAGGTTTTCAACAAGTTCAAGGTGTTGACTACGATGATATTTTCTCACTCGTAGCGATGCTTAAGTCTGTCCGAATCATGTTAGCAATTGCTGCATTTATGAAATCTGGCAAATGGATGTCAGAACTGCATTCCTTAATGAATTTCTTAAAGAAGATTTGGATGATGCAACCAGAAGGTTTTGTCGATCCTAACAGTGCTAACAAAGTGTGCAAGCTCCAGCAATCCATCTATGGACAGGTGCAAGCATCTTGGAGTTGGAATATATGCTTTGATGAGGTGATCAAAGCATATGGTTTTATACAGACTTTCGGAGAATCCTGTATTTACAAGAAAGTGAGTGGGAGCTCTGTAGCATTTCTAATATTATACGTGGATGACATATTGTTGATTGGAAATGATATAGAATTTCTGGATAGCATAAAGGATACTTGAATAAAAGCTTTCAATGAAAGACCTCGGTGAAGCTACTTATATATTGGGCATCAAGATCTATAGGGATAGATCGAGACACTTAATAAGACTTTCACAAAGCACATACCTTGACAAGATTTTGAAGAAGTTCAAAATGGATCAGTCAAAGAAAGGGTTATTGCCTGTGTTGCAAGGTGTGAAGTTGAGAAAAACTCAAAGCCCGACCACGGTAGAAGATAGAGAGAGAATGAAAGTCATTCCCTATGCCTCAGCCATAGGTTCTATAAAGTATGCCATGATGTGTACCATACCTATTGTATACCTTAGCATGAGTTTGACAAGGGAGTGCAATAGTGATCTAGGAGTAGATCACTGGACATCAGTCAAATTTATCCTTAGTGGACTAAGGAAATATTTCTCAGTTATGGAGGTGATAAAAAAAGTTCGTCGTAAAGAGTTACGTCGATGCCAGCTTTGACACCAATCTAGATGACTCTGAGTCTCGATCTAGATACATATTGAAAGTAGGAGCATTTAGCTAGCGTAGCTCCGTGTAGAGCATTTTAGACATAGAAATTTGCAAAACACATACAGATCTGAATGTGGCAGACCATTGACTAAACCTCTCTCACAAGCAAAAGATGATCACACCTTAGTACTGTTTGGGTGTTAATCACATGGCGATGTGAACTAGATCACTGACTCTAGTAAACCCTTTGGGTGTTGGTCACATGGCGATGTGAACTATGGGTGTTAATCACATGGTGATGTGAACTATTAGTGTTAAATCACATGGGATGTGAATTAGATTATTGACTCTAGTGCAAGTGGGAGATTGAAGGAAATATGCCCTAGAGGCAATAATAAAGTTGTTCTTTTTATATTTCCTTATATCAAGATAAATGTTTATCATTCATGCTAGAATTGTATCAACCGGAAACTTGATACATGTGTGGATACATAGACAAAACACCGTCTCCCTAGTAAGCCTCTACTAGACTAGCTCGTTAATCAAAGATGGTTAAGTTTCCTAACCATAGACATGTGTTGTCATTTGATGAATAGGATCACATCATTAGGAGAATGATGTGATGGACAAGACCCATCCGTTAGCTTAGAATTATGATTGTTTAGTTTTATTGCTATTGCTTTCTTCATGACTTATACATATTCCTCTGACTATGACATTATGCAACTCCCGAGTACCGGAGGAACACCTTGTATGGTGATACGTCTCCAACGTATCTATAATTTATGAAGTACTCATGCTGTTATATTATCATTCTTGGATGTTTTACAATCATTTTATAGCAACTTTATATCATTTTTTGGGACTAACCTATTGACCTATTGCCCAGTGCTAGTTGCTGTTTTTTGCTTATTTTTTACATCGCAGAAAATCAATATCAAACGGAGTCCAAAAACTACGAAACTTTTTGGAGAATTTTTATGGACCAGAACACCTAGGATGGGCCGGAACAGCACCTGGGGGGTGCCCCAAGGGGGGGCACAACCCACCAGAGCACCTGGGGATCCAGGCGCGCCCAGGTGGATTGTGCCCACCTCGGTGGCCTCCCGCACCCCCTCTTTACCCTATAAATTCACAAATATTTCGAAAACTCTTGGGGTTAACTTTGATCAGAAGTTCCACCGCCACAAGGCTCTATAGCCACTGAAAACCAATCTATACCCTTTCCGACACCCTGCCGGAGGGGGGAATCATCTCCTGTGGCCATCTTCATCATCCCGATGGCCACCACGATGAGGAGGGAGTAGTCCACCCTCGGGGCTGAGCTTTTGTACCAGTAGCTATGTGTTTAATCTCTCTCTCGTGTTCTTGAGATGTCACGATCTTGACGTATCATGGGATTTGTTAATATAGTCAGATCATATGGTGTTTTCCCCTCTCTATCTTGTTGTGATGAATTGAGTTTTTCCCTTTGAGATTTCGTTGTAATCGGATTGAAACCTTTTATGGATTTGAGAACACTTGATATATGTCTTGCAATTGAATACTCATGGTGACAATGGGATATCGTATTGATTCACTTGATATATGTTTTCGCACTCAACTCGCGGATTCCCGAGGTGACATTGGGGTAATCTATGCATAGGGGTTGATGCACGTTCTTGTCTTTGTTTCTCCGGTAGAAATCTTGGGGCACTCTTTGAAGTTCTTTGTGTTGGATTGAATATTATGAATCTGAATTTGATTTCGTGTTATTTTAGTACGAACTCTTGGTTAGATCGACCGGAAAGAATAGCTTCGTGTAATTTTAGTACGAACTCTTGGATAGATTGATCGAAAAGAATAGCTTTGAGGTGGTTTCGTACCCTACAAATGATTTCTTTGTATGTTCTCAGCTAGATATGAACTTTGGAGTGATTCTTCGTCACACTTTGAGGGGTGGTTATATGATCCAATTATATTAGCATTGTTGAGAGATTGCACTAGTGAAAGTACAGACCCTAGGCCTCATTTTCAAGCATTGCAATACCGTTTTTGTGCCCGTTTACTATTTGCTACCTTGCTATTTTTATTTATTCAGATTATAAAAATATATTTTTACCATCCATATTACACTTTTATCACCATCTCTTGGCCAAACTAGTGCACCTATACAATTTGCCATTGTATTGGGTGTGTTGGGGACACAAGAGATTTCTTGTATTTGGTTGCAGGGTTGTTTGAGAGAGACCATATTCATCCTACACCTCTCATGGATTGATAAACCTTAGGTCATCCACTTGAGGGAAAATTGCTACTATCCTAGAAAAATTTGCGCTTGGTGGCCCAACATGTGTCTACAAGAATAAAGTTGCGTAGTAGACATCAAGCTCTTTTCTAGCGCCGTTACGGGGAGGTGAGTGCTTGAAGGTATATCTTTAGATCTTGCAATTGAATCTTTTAATTTCTTGTTTCATCACTAGTTTGGTTTATAAAACAAAACTACTTAAAAATTGGAATTGAGGTTACATCATATTATTGATCATCTTTATAATATCTTTCTTGAAAATTATGGTTGGAATTTGTTTGCTCAATTTTTAGAAGAAGAAGTCAATAAAATGTTTGGCACAAAATATTTGAATGACGAGCATGATTGCAATATTGCTTGTATGAATTCTTTGAATATCCATGATGCTAATGATATGCAAAACCATAAGCTTGGGGATGCTATATTTGATGAAGATGATATTTTTAGTCCCCCACGTTTTGATGAGAAAATTTATTATGATGATTGCATGCCTCCTATGTATTATGACTATAATTATGAAAGTGGATTTGAAGAGGTCATGACTTTATTTAGTGATGAATCCACTATTTTGGAAGAGGTTGCAATTGATTATGACAACAAAGTTCCTATATATGATGATTATGGTGATGCCATGTATGCTATATTGAACAATTATAAACATGAAACTTGTCATCATGATTTTAATTTCCAATCACTTGAGAGTTATTTTGTTGAGTTTGCTCCCACAATTATTGATGAGAATAAATTTGCTTATGTGGAGAGTAATAAAATTTCTATGCTTGTGAATCATGAAAAGAATGCTTTATGTGATAGTTATATTGTTGAATTCATTCATGATGCTACTGAAAATTATTATGAGGGAGGAACTTATGTTTGTAGGGATTGCAATAATATCAAGTTTCTTCTCTATGTGTTGAAAATCTTGAAGTTACGTTTGTTTTGCCTTCCTATGCTAGTTGATTCTTGTTCCCATAAATTATTTGCTCACAAAATCCCTATGCATAGGAAGTAGGTTAGACTTAACTGTGCTTGCCATGTGATTCATGATCCTCCTGTTATTTTTCAATTCTTATCTTTTATACGAGCATCATTGAAATCATCCCGCCTAGCTAAAAAGTCATTAAAGAAAAGCGCTTGTTGGGAGACAACCCAACACTTTTACCTACTGTTTTTGTGTGTTCACATGATTAGGCTACTGTATTAATCATGTTTTATTGCTTTTGTTTCAATAAAGTGCCAAGTAAGGCGTTTGGGGTGGCTTACGGTGATAGCTGATCTGATCTTGCTGAAAACAGAAACTTTTGTGCTCAGGAAAACAATTCTCATTTTTAACAGAAGCATGATAAAATGCTGATTCTTTTTGCAGAAGATTAATAGACAAATTTCCCAGATTTTACTATTTGTTCAGAAATTTTTGGAGTATCGTATGTATGGTTGGAGTATAGATTACTACAGGCTGTCCTGTTTTTACCAGATTCTGTTTTCAATGCATAGTTTGCTTATTTTCTAGTTTCCATGGCTTATATTGCTCAATATAAATTGTGGAAATGATATGATACAGTAGGCATTGCGTGAGAACAATTATGAATCTTCTCTTTGATAGTACTAAAAGTGAAATGGTTTGCTCTTTATCATACTAACCTATCTCGCAAAGTTCTGTTAAGTTTTGTGTGATTGAAGTTATCTTGTTTTGGGTGGGATGTCGATATGAGGAGAATAAAGAGTGACAAGACCCTAAGCTTGGGGATTCCCAAGGAACCACAAGGTAATATTCAAGAAAGAAATAAACAACTAAGCTTGGGGATGCCCCGGAAGGCATCCCCTCTTTCGTCTTCAACATTATCGGTAACCTCACTTGGAGCTAGGTCTTCATTCGTCACATGATATGAGTTTTACTTGGAGCGTCATCTATTTTGTTAGTATTTTCTTTCTTTTATTTATAATAATGGTTTGCACCTTTTATTTCAATAAAAGTGGCAATTATACCTTTACTATGCTTATTTTGCAAGTCTACATGTTGCTGTTTCAAAACATAAAGTTTATCAAAGTTGCAAAAATCCCCTAGAAAAGTTAGAATGTGATAAAATTTTGAAACTTTTTGCAAAATAAGCTCTGATAAATTTTATATAGTTTTATAAATTTTCATAACTTTTGGAGTTAAATAAGTATTGATACTCTTGCATTATTTACAGACTATACTGTTTTGGCAGATTGTTGTTATGTTTGCATTGTTTACATATGTTTGCTTGTTTAATGATTCTATTTGAGGATAGGAGTATTAAATATGCAAAGGCATTTAGTATGCAATGTTGAATAATAATTTTAGTGATTTTATATAGTAGAGAATGATAAGGTTTTTGCATTGGTTTATACTAACTTATCTCACGAGTTCTTGTTGAGTTTTGTGTGGATGAAGTTTTGAGATTTAGGAAAACCGTGATATGAGAGGAATTAAGGAGAGAAAAAAGATCAAGCTTGGGGATGCCAAAGGTGCCCCAAGATAATATTTCAAGAAGTCTCAAGCATCTAAGCTTGGGGACGCCCCGGTAGGCATCCAACCTTTCTTCTTCAACAATTATCGGTTAGTATCGGTTGAGCCTAAGGTTTTTGCTTCTTCACATGATGTGTGCTATTCTTGGAATGTCATTTTATTTTGCATATTTAGATCTGGAAGTTCTTAAATAAAATAGAGCCCTCAAATAGTTGCCAGGGAGGCTAGGTAAGAGATATTCACATCTCATCAACGAAGCTCTTTTCTATGGAATTGCTCTAGTGCTTCACTTATATCTTTTTGAGCACAGTGTGCTTTAGTATTTTTGAACAAATTCTCTCTTGCTTCACTTAAATTAATTTGAGGGAAATAAATATTATGCTCATGATCTTCATTTATATATTTTTGGAGTAGCTTGTCATTTACTCTTGTGCTTCGCTTATATCCTATGAGTAAATTGTTGAATAAATTGAATGTCATGAAGTTGAAATCATATCATGCCTAGTGGTAGGTTCACATTGGTTTTAGAAAGTGAAATCTTTTGAGGCTTAACAATCACAATATTGGTCATACAAGCAATTCATGAATAATTAGTATAAGGAAGAGAACTTTCACATATAAATACACTATCATGCAAATCTTTTGTGATTGTGAGCCCCCATCAAAATATTATATGCCAAAACTGTTGACGTTGGACAAGCAAGACAACATAATGGTTTATGTTTGTTCATATTCACATAGAAGTTATATTGTCATAGATCCTTCAACATGTGGTGCTTGCCCCCCATCTTTGCTAGCTAAAAATTCCGCACCAAGTAGAGATACTACTTGTGCATCCAAAAACCCTTAAACCCAAATCTTATTTTCAAGAGTCCACCATACCTACCTAAGGATTGAGCAAGGTCCTTCAAGTAAGTTTTCATCGGTGCAATACGGCAATAAAAATTGCTTCTAAAAGTGTTACATCATCTACTATAAGAGAAAATTGAGCGTTGTACGAACTTGTGATGGCAAAAAATAAAAGCAACAGACTGCATAATAAAGGTTGCTATCATAAGGGGCAATATAACGTGACGTTCTTTTGCACTAAGGGGTTCAACATACAAACAAATAAACGCATGGAAACCTTTGCTTCCCTCTGCGAAGGGCCTATTTTTTATTTTTATGTATTTACTTTTATGCAAATAGTCAAAGTTCTTCTCTCTATTCCTTTTTATTTTTCTCTTTTGGCAAGCATCATGTGGTGAGGAAAGATCTAGGTAAATGTATCTAGTTGGATATGGGTAGCATGAGTTATTATCGTTGACATCACCCTTGAGGTGAATACGTTGGGAGGCGAAATTATAAGTCCCTATCTTTCTATGTGTCTGGTTAGCATATTTTGCTCATGTGTATGCGGTGAGTGTTAGCAATCATAGAATACTATATGATGGTTGAGTATGTGGAGCTCTTACTTAAACTCTATTGAATAAGTTGAATTACAATTGCTTGGTGACTCAGAACATAGGTTGTTGAGTTTCAGGAGAATTCATTGTTTGAACCTTAACATGTGAATTGGTCGCTACTATAACATGAGAAATATTATGAGAAAGAATTGTTGTCATGATGCTAGGAAAAGTGATTGAAATTGTCATTGGTCAAACTTATGCACTTTACTAGCATTCACACTTCATAAATTATTTCTTTTATCATTTACCTACTCGAGGACGAGTAGGAATTAAGCTTGGGGATGCTAATACATCTCCAACGTATCTATAATTTATGAAGTATTCATGCTATTATATTATCATTCTTGGATGTTTTACAATCATTTTATAGCAACTTTATATCATTTTTTGGGACTAACCTATTGACCCAGTGCCCAGTGCCAGTTGTTGTTTTTGCTTGTTTTTTACATCACAGAAAATCAATATCAAACGGAGTCCAAACACTGCGAAACTTTTTGGAGAATTTTTATGGACCAGAACACCCAAGATGGGCTAGGGCAGCGCCTGGGGGTGCCACGAGGGGGCACAACCAACTAGGGCGCGCCTGGGGGCCCAGGCGCTCCTAGATGGGTTGTGCCCACCTTGGTGGCCTCCCGCACCCCCTCTTTACCCTATAAATTCACAAATATTATGAAAACCCTCAGGGTTAACCTAGATCAGAAGTTCCACCGCCGCAAGGCTCTGTAGCCACCGAAAACCAATCTAGACCCTTTCCGGCACCCTGCTGGAGGGGGAATCATCTCCGGTGGCCATCTTCATCATCCCGACAGCCACCACGATGAGCAAGGAGTAGTCCACCCTCGGGGCTGAAGGTTTGTAGCAGTAGCTATGTGTTTCATCTCCCTCTCTCTCTCGTGTTCTTGAGATGTCACAATCTTGATGTATCGTGGTCTTTGTTTACATAGTCAGATCATATGGTGTTCTCCCCTCTCTATCTTGTTGCGATGAATTGAGTTTTTCCCTTTGAGATTTCATTGTTATCGGATTGAAACCAATTATGGATTTGAGAACACTTGATATATGTCTTGCAATTGAATACTCGTGGTGACAATGGGATATCGTATTGATTCACTTGATATATGTTTTGGCACTCAGCTCGCGGATTCGCGAGGTGACATTGGGGTAATCTATGCATAGGGGTTGATGCATGTTCTTGTCTTTGTTTCTCCAGTAGAAATCTTGGGGCACTCTTTGAAGTTCTTTGTGTTGGATTGAATATTATGAATCTGAATTTGCTTTGGAGTTATTTTAGTACGAGATCGATCGGAAAGAATATCTTCGTGTTATTTTAGTATGAAATCTAGGATAGATTGATAGAAAAGAATAGCTTTGAGGTGGTTTCTTACCCTACAAACGATTTCTTCATATGTTCTCGGCTAGATAGGAACTTTGGAGTGATTCTTCGTCGCACTTTGAGGGGTGGTTATATGGTCCAATTATATTAGCATTGTTGAGAGATTGCACTAGTCAAAGTAAGGACCATAGGCCTCATTTTCAAGCATTGCAATACCGTTTTTGTGCCCATTTACTATTCTCTACCTTCTGTTTTTATTTATTCAGATTATAAAAATATATTTCTACCATCCATATTACACTTTTATCACCATTTCTTCGCCGAACTAGTGCACCTATAGAATTTGCCATTGTATTGGGTGTGTTGGGGACACAAGAGATTTCTTGTATTTGGTTGCAGGGTCGTTTGAGAGAGACCATCATCATCCTACACCTCTCACGGATTGATATACACTAGGTCATCCACTTGAGCGAAAATTGCTACTGTCCTACAAAACTCTGCACTTGGAGGCCCAACACGTGTCTACAAGAATAAAGTTGCATAGTAGACATCATGTGCTATCAAACGTCACAACATAACTGGGTGATTATAAAGATGCTCTATAGGTGTCTTCGAAGGTGTTTGTTGGGTTGGCATAGATCAGGATTAGGATTTGTCACTCCGTGTATCGGAGAGGTATCTCTAGGCCCTCCCGGTAATGCACATCACTATAAGCCTTGCAAGCAATGTGACTAATGAGATAGCTATGGGATGATGCATTACGGAACGAGTAAAGAGACTTTCCGGCAATGAGATTGAACTAGGTATGATGATACCGATGATCGAATCTCGGGCAAGTAACATACCGATGATAAAGGGAATGACGTATGTTGTTATGCGGTTTGACCGGTAAAGATCTTCGTAGAATATGTAGGAACCAATATAAGCATTCAGGTTCCATGGTTGGTTATTGACCGAAGATGTGTCTCGGTCATTTCTACATAGTTCTCGAACCCGTAGGGTCCGCACGCTTAAACGTTTGATGATGATTTGTATTATGAGTTATGTGTTTTGGTGACCAAAGTTTGTTCGGAGTCCCAGATGAGATCATGGACATGAAGAGGAGTATCGAAATAGTCGAGAGGTAAAGACTGATATTTTGGAAGGTCATATACGGACACCAGAATGGTTTCGAAAAGGTTCGGGGATTTTTCGGAGTACCGGGAGGTTACCGAATCCCCCCCCTCGGAAAGTTAATGGGCCTTATGGGCTATAGTGGAGAGGAGGAGGCAGGCCACGGGAGGTGGCGCGCCCCCCTTGTCAATCCGAATTGGACAAGGGGTGGGGGGCGCGGCCCCCTTTCCTTCTCCCTCTCCCCTCTTTCCCCTTTCTCCTCTCCATTGGAAAGAAAGGGGGGCCGAATCCTACTAGGAGTGGAGTCCTAGTAGGACTCCCTCCCATGGCGCGCCGGCCCTAGGCCCGGCCACCTCCTCCTCCCCTCCTTTTTATATGGGGGCAGGGCACCCCAAAGGCAGATCAATTGTTCTCTTAGCCATGTGCGGTTCCCTCCTCCATAGTTTACTCCTCCGGCCATAGTGTCGTAGTGCTTGGGCGAAGCCCTGCACGGATCACATCACCATCACTGTCACCACGCCGTCGTGCTGACGAAACTCTTCCTCGAACCTCTATTGGATCAAGAGTTCGAGGGACATCATCGAGCTGAACGTGTGTTGAACACGGAGGTGCCGTACGTTCGGTACTTGGATCGGTTGGATCATGAAGACGTTTGACTACATCAACCGCGTTAACCTAACACTTCCGCTCTCGCTCTATGAGGGTACTTGGACACACTCGCCCCCTCTCATTGCCATGCATCTCCTAGATAGATCTTGCGTGATCGTAGGAATTTTTTTTGAAATTGTATGCTACGTTCCCCAATAGGTTTTGCTTTGTGGAGATCTCCTTCAATTCATGAAGACAATTAACGTGCATACAAAAATGCATTGAAGATAATGACATGCACAATGAAAAATAGGCGTCTACAGAGTGACTTCATGCGCATAAGATAGGAATTTAATCACACAATCAAATATAGCAGAAAATGTAGCAGACGTCCCATCTGGACTTGAGTGTTACAAATCAAAACCAATAGTTCAAGAACGAGAGTTGCAGAACTTAACAAAAATTAAGAACCCGACTCATATAGACCCGCTTGAAGACTATCAACCCATATGCTTCTCCCCCTTATGTCATGAATGACCAAAAAGGAGTGATGATATAGGGTATCTAAGTGTTTCCAGGAGGTGTTGGTGAAGATGTTGGGGAAGCCGGGTCGATGACTACAAAAAAAAGACACCTCCATGACATTTTGGGCCGAACGAATTATTTTCCTGTCATGCTTATGACACTTCTATGACGATAATTGTGACAAAACCCAGTATCATCATAGATGTGGTGGGCTCCTACTTCTATGACAAAAAATCATGAAAGAAAATGGGCTTTTCGTCCTGGGCGGGCCGGAGTCGCAGCTGCATGACATTCTTTGGGCTGTCCATGATGGAAAAAACCATGGTGGAAGTGAGGGCAAGGAAAATATCGGGGAGTTCCTGGTTATGGTGGGTGGTCGGGGCCGAGCGATGCACGTTTCTCTCGTACACGTACGTGCGTGCGTGCGAGGCGTTGGGCTCTAACTGAACTAGAGCGAGGCGTTTGCCTAGTGAACCCGAACGATTGCACTGTAGGCTACGCGTTACTAAATCCGAGCGATCTATCAATCTGGCTATTAACTGAACCCGATCGAGCGATTCCTTCGCTACTGCTGCTAACTGAAGCCGATCGAACCTGCTACCTCTTGATGAACAATGAGCGTTGTTGGGGGTTGGAAGAACAGGACCCCGTGGTAGTAGAGGCCGTTGTCGCTGGATGAACATGACCCCAATCAATCGAGCTGGTTGGGGGTGGATAAACAGGACCTCGTGGAGGGCTGGTTGAATAGTAGCCGGTGGAGGGCTGGATGAACAGTAGCCCGTGGAGGGGTGGTTGAACAGGACCCCGTGGAGAGGGCTGGTTGAACAGTAGCCGGTGGAGGAGCGGTGGGGGCTGGATGAACAGTCACATGTGGAGGCTGGAGGAGGTCGACGGTGGATGAACAGTAGCCCGTGGAGGCTGGAGGAGGTCGACGGAGGAGATGAACAGTATCCCGTGGAGTCCCTTTTTGCGGTACGGGACACCCCTCCTGATGAACAGTATCCCCATTTCAACTGTTGCGGTACGCCACACCCATCCCGATCAGTCGCAGTTGGAGGCAGGAGGGAGATGCCGTGGATGAACAGTCGCAGGTGGAGGCTGGAGGAGGTCGACGGTGGATGAACAATAGCCCATGGAGGCTGGAGCGAGGCAGTAGACGGTGGATGAACAGTAGCTCGTGGAGTTCCATTTTGCGGTACGCCACACCCCTCTCGATGAACAGGACCCCCGTTTCGACCGCAGGCGCTCCAACACAAGTCCGTTTCCTCCGTTTTGCGTAAGCCACACCCCTCCCAATCAACAGCACCCTGTTTCGACCGTAGGAGCTCGAACACAAGTCCGTTTCCTCCGTTTTATGGTACGCCAGACCCTTCCCAATGAATAGGACCCCGTTTTGACTGTACGCGGTTGAACACAAGGCTATTTTCCTCCTTTTTGCGTTACGCCGGACTTTGTTCCGACTGTTCCATCCAAGCCAGTAGGCTCCCATTGAACACGACCCATTCCGACCCAGTCTGTTGCCTCCGGATGAACAGGACGCATTCCGACCCAGTCACTTGGCTCCCGGTGAACACGACGTTGTTTCCTCCATTCTGACCCAGCCGGTTGGCTGCCGATGAATAGGACACCATTGCTGCCTCTCCATGTTCATGAGCGCTGGCCGTACATATGCGCGAGTAGGCGTTTGAGACCCCGCCCATATGTACGTACATGGCCGTATTTACTTTCTTGCACCCTGGCTATACGTACGTGTACACGATATTAATGGGGCTGTGTGACATGCTACGTGCACGCCTCTACTATGACACGTGACCTTCCTTACTCGGCCACGGTTCATTGCTGCAGCCTGTAGATAGACCGATCGACCAGTATGTACGTACACGTTCACGACCAGAATGACAACGCTATGTATGCTTCGACCAGGTGGGTCCCTACTGTCAGGGAGGATAAGGAGGCACTTCCTTGCGTGTGAAGATGTAGCTGGTGGGTCCCAGCAATCAGGGGGAAACGTTCTTTCGTGAAATATGATGGCCTGTCTAGTGGGTCCCTACTGTCAGGTGGAGGAATCATTATTTTGCGCGTAATAAGGAGGCACTTCCTTGCTGCGGCCGTGGACCTAGCTGTCAGCCTCTCCACATACAGTACTCCTCTGATGGAAGTCGTTCCTTGACCACATTGACTATGCTGCGCCGAGAGCACCAAGGCAGTGGATGACGG
Organism: Triticum urartu; assembly: GCF_003073215.2. NCBI lineage: Eukaryota > Viridiplantae > Streptophyta > Magnoliopsida > Poales > Poaceae > Triticum > Triticum urartu. Next base: position 373,732,057 of record NC_053023.1, on the reverse strand, counting down.
GGAGGCCTAGGAAGGAGATGATGCAGAGCCAGGGAACACGCGGCAGTGGATGCCCACGCGGAGAGGAGTACGAGGGTTCACTGGTTCGGCTGCGATGTGAGGCTGCCGTCGCCGCAGAATAACAAGGGGTGTGGGTGAGTAGAGGTATGTCCTGGCTAGCGGCGGGAGTAGTAGGGGGCGGTGAGGCATCCGCGGCAGCACAACTGGCCACAGGATGCAGGAGCTGGCGGCACATCCGGCGCTGGTTTGGGCGGTTGGAGCAAGAAGACCAGAGGTTGAAGAAGCACTACAGCCGTTGCATGGACATCAGACAGTCACTAAAGCTAGAATCGTTCATATTTACTAAGTTGACAAAGCCCTCGGTCTACGCCAGTAGGCCCACAAGTTAGCCTCCAACTACTGTGGGTCCCAGCTAGCAGGGGGTGTATTCATTTTTTTGTGCGTAATACAGAGGCACTTACTTGCGTGCGAAGATATAGCTGGTGGGTCCGACCTGTCAGTGGGAGGAACATTTTTTCACAAAAATACAGAGGCCTTTCTGGTGGGTCCTAGCTGTCAGGTGGAGGAATCATTATTTTGCGCATAATAAGGAGGCATTTCCTTGTGTGCGGCCATGGACCCAGCTATCAGCCTCGCCACATACAATCCACTTCCGATGGATGTTGTTCGTTCACCACATTGACCACACCGCGTCGAGAGCACCAGGGCGGTGGACGACGGCGAGGCCTAGAAAGGGAAGGACACAAAGCTAGGGAAGAAGCGACAGTTGTTTCCCACGCGGAGGGGTGTACGAGGGTTTACTGGTTCGTCTGCCCTCACCAGAGAATAACAGCAGGTGTGGGTGAGTAGAGGGATGGCTAGGCCAGCGATGGGAGTACAGTGGGGCGGTGAGGCCTGCACGATAGCACAGCCGGCCGCGGGAGGAGGGAGCAGGCAGTCCCGCCAACACTTGTTTGAGCGACTGGAGCAGGAAGAGCAGAGACTGAAGAAGCATGACGGCCGTTGGATGGATATCCAATAGTCACCGCTCTCGTGTGTTGACTAAGTTGACACGGCGTTGCGTGTGCGTCAACCTTTTTTTAGGAAAGCGCACGCGTCAACCTATAGTAGGTGCACAAGTCAGCCTCAAATCTGTGGAAAACATCATACAACCCATCTGCCATTATTTCTAATAATTTACAGCCCATTTGCTAATTCCTAAGGATTTTTTTGGAGCCCATCTTCTTTTTCTTACCATTACAGCCCATATTGTGGCCAGGGTTAAAAATTATATGAAATTTTGCATATTTTGGTGTGGTCAACTGTGTTTAATCCCGAAATTTCGAGTCACAGTCAAACTATTTTAAAAAATAATTTATATAAATATAAAATCCAAATAATTGTCCAGGCATAAAAATCAATGGAATTTAAAATCTTTTAATGAAATTTTTTTGAAACTAATTCCTGGTTTGATGTGTTCTAAAAATGTACACCCCATTTCTCATTATTGATAGCCCATTTTCTGGGCAAACCGAATGAAACTCTCCTTGTCTTGAATAGATTTGCAGCCCAGCAGGGCTGACAAAGCAAGTAGGCCTCGTTTGGGTATTTCTTTAAAAAAAGTAGAACTGGGCTAGCCATTTTTAGCAACAAAAAAACACAACTGGGCTCATGATGCGGTAAACATAAATAAAACCCTGGCTAGATGGGCCATAGCCCCCGCAGAACCCCATTGTTACCCTAATCCGTCGCTAAAACTAGTATAAACAACAACTGCTTGTTCCTAAAAATGTAAAATAATAATAACGCGACCTGCTGGGTTCCTGGTGTCAGCCGCTCGTTGTGTAATTCTCTCGTTTATTGACTACAGTGACAACGGCGTGAGCCCCAGATGTCCAATGATTAGGAGGAACCATTTTTTGGGCTTGTAATAATGAGGCACTTGCTTGCGTACTTCCATGACACTGGTGGGTCCCTATTGTAATCCTCTCCACGTACATTCATCTCCTTGTTCCTCTTAGTTGTTGACGATGTTGACAACACAAGAGGGCGGCGCACCGCGCACGACGGGCGAACCAAGGCGGAGGACGACGGCGAGGCCTCGGACAGAACAAACAGGAGTCGTGGAAGATGCGTCGGTCCAGTCACAGGCGGAGGGGAGTACGAGGGTTGACTAGTTCGGGTGCGTGTTGGGGTTGACGTTGCCGGAGAATAACAGGACGTGTGGGGGAATAGAGGGAGTGACTGTCCAACATTGGAGGGTACGGTAGGGCGGCGGAGGCGCAACCAGCCATGGGAGGCGGGAGCAGGCAGAGCCGACGGGGTGGTTTGGTTTGGGCGGCTGGTGGAAGAAGACGAGAGATAGAAGATACACGACAGATGTTGGATGTCAATCCAACGATTGCTAGGCATAATCGTTTGTTGACTAGCTAGTGAGTCGACACCACCTTGGATGTGCTATTTACTCGTGGGTCCCAAATGTCAGAATCCAAATCTGTCACGGTCGTGCAGCCTTTCTTATGAAAATTTACAGCCCATTTGGTGTGCTAGTTCAAAATAATTTTGTGGGTGCTGGTGGGGGCTAATCACTTGGCTTCTGTAATGCACAGTGAGCTCAAGCGTCCAGCGAGAGTGATGTTATTTCCCCTGGTTGGGATTTGTTACAATATTTCACTCTAAATTAAACGAATGGCAAGCCATTTGCCTTGTTTCAAAGAAAATATGACAGTCACATCCGAGTTGAAAAGGGCAAGAACATCTAACTCCAGCTTACAAACTGTAGAAAAGCACAAGGGTTAATTGTTCATCAGGTTTAGATAAAACCCAGATTGAAAAGGGCAACAAAATCTAACTCCAGTACTGTTTTTGGCAATCACAGTCAAATGGATTGGTCAGGTCCATAGAATGAACATCCTGGGTCATAAAATTTACTAGATTATGACCACAATATGTTTTAAATAGAAGCCCGGGATGTTCAGAAGCTCTTTTGTCCACTTGAAACTCCTTCTTTGGCTCTTTGACATACCCATCCGTCAAAACCATGCCACTGGTAAACTTAAGCCTGATGGACAATAGTAACTGATAAACCACAAGTATAGGGGATCGTTTGTAGCCTTCTTCGATAAATAAGAGTGTCGAACCCAACGAGGAGCTAAAGGCAGAACAAATATTCCCTCAAGTTCTATCGACCACCGATACAACTCTACACACACTTGACGATTGCTTTACCAGAAACAAGTATGAAACTATTTTGCAAGAATAAAACTACGAGTACTTTGCGAGAATAAAACTATGAATAAATTGCAAGGTAATAAAAGTGGATAGCTTTTGTCATCAAGAAAGTCATTTGTCCTTATGTAATTGATAACAAGTACCAGTATCATTCTTGCAATTTTACATGAGTGGGAGGCATGAGCTAACATACTTTCTCTACTTGGATCATATGCACTTATGATTGGACCCCTAGGAAGCATCCGCAATGACTAAAGATCATTAAGGTCGTGAAACCCAACCATATCATTAAGTATCAAGTCCTCTTTACTCCCATATACCATAACCCACTTATCCGCGTTTAGGCCGCTATCACCCCCGCAACACTGAAAATAAGCAAACCATGAACATATTGCAACACCCTACAATGGGGACCCCTCACATTTGCGAGAGACGGAGGGCATAGTAGGACAGCACCATAAAGAAGATATACAATCATACCAACCAAGATCAAGATTAACCCACAGGACAAAACGGATCTACTCAAACATCATAGGATAACCATAGATCATTGGGAAATAATATATGGAGTTGAGCACCATGTTTAAGTAGAGATTACTACAAGGAGAAGGGGTGTTACACCGCTACATAAAGGGGGAGAGAGTTGGTGTTGACGGTAGCAAGATTGTTGATGTAGATCGCCGTCACGATCCTAGCCCCGGCGGCACTCCGGCGCCACTTGGAGAGAGGGGGAGAGAGCCCCCCTCCTTCTTCTTCTTCCTTGGCCTCCCCCCTAGATGGGAGGAGAATTCCCCCTCTGGTCCATGGACTCCATGGTGGCGGAGGGGAGGGAGCCCCTCCAAGACTGGATCTCCCTCTCTGTTCTCTTCTGTTTCGCGTTCCCCAGATCTGGTCGAAAACCATTTCTTATATTCCGGGAGATCCATAACTCCGATTGCACTGATATTTTAACACAATTTTTTCTGGACATAAGCTTCCTTGCACCCAAAGTAGAGCTCCAACCGACATTCAAGGAGGGCACAACCCACCACCACGCGCCAGGGGCCTCTGGTGCGCCCTGGTGTCTTGTGGGCTGCGTGGGCCTCCGTTTGTGGTGATTCCAACTCCCAAAAATCACATATATTCCAAAATAATTCTCCGTAAAATTTCATTTCATTTGGACTTCGTTTGATATGTGTACTCTACGATACAAAAAACATGCAGTAAACATGAACTGGCATTGGGCACTGGATCAATAGGTTAGTCCAATAAATCATATAAAAAGTTGCCAAAAATATGTGAAAGTTGTATAATATTGGCATGAAACAATCAAAAATTATAGATACAAGAGAGACGTATCAGTAACCTCGCATTCAGCAGGAAGAATGTGACAAATCTAGAGTTAGCATGGTTGGCTACATATTGTTCTAGCGTTATTGTCTTCAATCGAATGTCATGAGAAGTGAGAAAATACCGGTGCTTACGAATCCACCGATTGGTTGTAACTTTCTTACCCCGTCCTGTTTCCTAAATAGACAAGAAGATTGAAAATAGTTAGGGTCTAAAAAAAGAGTGTCGAAAGAGCAACAATCAAACGGTTAATTCTAGTACGCTATATGCACGCTTCCAATGTGCGTGAAATTATCACCTTTATATACAACTTCTCCAGACATGGAAAGTATTGCAGTAAGCCAACAATCTTGTTCAGACCAAAATTATTCATTTGGATATATAAGATCTTGACAGAATCTAGCACCATTGATAGGCTATCCATGGAGAAACTCTTCACTGAGCATAGAACATAATATTAGTACAAAATGTGTACTCCAAGATGATATATAACTTATGTGCAAAAATTTAAAATGCAGCTTATGGTTACAAGTGTAGATGATAATATAAAGTACGTACCTGCAGAACTTTGGAGCCAAACACCATCTTGAAATGAGCACAAAGATCATGTATTACACCCAAGGTCTCCAGTTTAGGCACAGAGTGGCCTGACCTGGTCGACCCGATCAAACTATTTCACTTATGATCTGGCATGGTTGACCCAATCATGATATTGAAGGATGGGACCTTTTATCTAAAAACTCCGGATCCCGAGAAGTTTTGAAGATGGTGCTCCTGTTACATTACTTTGAATGGAATCCTCGCTTGAGTTATTTGCGACGGCGAATAACTAGAAGCAAGGATCAACCTTTGAAGTGAAGGGGCATCTTGGATGATGAGCTACCTTCCATCAAAAAAATTCCAATTCTTACAAGGTTAGGCAACTTTATTTGGAGACAACCTATTCTAACTGTGAAAACAAGCACCAAGGACACCAGGGCAGGGCAACTGGAGTGGATGATGCTGTGCAATGAGGCCTCCGATATACAAACCCGCACAAGTGAACGTTTTTTGAGAAATGGGAGTCAATGGTTTAATACCAGATTGTCTGGTTGGTAGCACAGCGCAAAGGTGGCGGTGTGGAGAGAGGAGGAAAACCGCGAGATGGACATCGGTGCTGAGGGCACAAGTACATGGCATTCGGTATCTGTTAGGTGATTTCCTAGGGAATAGTAGAACTCAAGCAGATGTAGTTCTATGAATTCAGGGGATTTGAGCCAGGCGTCCACCATGCAGGGCATGGTATGCTTGGTCAGGTAGCATGACGGGATGCAGAGGCTTTGAACGGAGCCCTGGTGGGAGGAGATGATGTCCCTGGGGAGTTCAAAATCACTGAATAGAGATATCTGACAACATTCGAGATTAAGGGGCACGACGCACCATAGAGGGCGCCACCGAATTGAGAAGACTTGGGGGAGAAGCGAGATGATCTCCCCAAGGATGGCGTCCGAGAGATCGATGATGCGATCCACCCAAGATTCTACGGGTTCGTGGGATACGGTGGGGGCGGGCTCGCCGCTTCTCCCCGCGCTGTCGGGTGTGGGATCTACAACAGGTGTCGCCGCTAGCAGGAGCGTCATCTTCTTGGCGCTGGGTTCAGACGACTCCATTTTCCTCGAGGGCATCGCAACGAGCTCACAGATTTGAGCAGAGTAACAAATGATGAGCCTGGTTGTAGTGCGAGTGAAGAAGAAGGGAAGCTGGGGGTTTCCTATAGTAGTGAGGAAGAAGGGGAGCTGGGGTTTTATGTAGGAGTGAGGTGAGGAATTTGGGGGTATGATGACCCACAAGTATAGGGGATCTATCGTAGTCCTTTCGATAAGTAAGAGTGTCGAACCCAACGAGGAGCAGAAGGAAATGATAAGCAGTTTTCAGTAAGGTATTCTCTGCAAGCATTGAAATTATCGGTAACAGATAGTTTTGTGATAAGGTAATTTGTAACGGGTAGCAAGTAATAAAAGTAAATAAGGTGCAGCAAGATGGCCCAATCCTTTTTGTAGCAAAGGACAAGTCTGGACAAACTCTTTTATAAAGGAAAGCGCTCTCGAGGACACATGGGAATTATCGTCAAGCTAGTTTTCATCACGTTTATATGATTCGCGTTCGGTACTTTGATAATTTGATATGTGGGTGGACCGGTGCTTGGGTACTGCCCTTTCTTGGACAAGTATCCCACTTATGATTAACCCCTATTCCAAGCATCCACAACTACAAAATAAGTATTAAGGTAAACCTAACCATAGAATGAAACATATGGATCCAAATCAGCCCCTTACGAAGCAACTCATAAACTAGGGTTTAAGCTTCTATCACTCTAGCAACCCATCATCTACTTATAACTTCCCAATGCCATCCTCTAGGCCCAAGCAGTGGTAAAGTGTCATGTAGTCGCCGTTCACATGATACCACTAGAGGAAATACAACATACATCTCATCAAAATATCGAACGAATACCAAATTCACATGACTACTTATAGCAAGACTTCTCGCATGTCCTCAGGAACAAACGTAACTACTCACAAATCATATTCATGTTCATAATCAGAGAGGTATTAATATTCATAAAGGATCTGAACATATGATCTTCCACCAAGTAAACCAACTAGCATCAACTACAAGGAGTAATCAACACTACTAGCAACCCACAGGTACCAAACTGAGGTTTGGAGACAAATATTGGATACAAGAGATGAACTAGGGTTTGAGATGAGATGGTGCTGGTGAAGATGTTGATGAAGATTGAACCCTCCCGATGAGAGGATCGATGGTGATGATGATGGTGATGATTTCCCCCTCCCGGAGGGATGTTTCCCCGGCAGAACAGCTCCGCCGGAGCCCTAGATTGGTTCCGCCAAGGTTCTGCCTCGTGGCGGCGGAGTTTTGTCCCGTAATCTTGCTTATGATTTTTTCTCGGACGAAAGACCTCATATAGAAGTAGATGGGCATCAGAGGCTTGCTAGGGGGTCCACGAGACAGGCGGCGCACCCAGGGGGTAGGGTGCGCCCCCACCCTCGTGGCCAGGGTGCGGGCCCCCTCTGGTTCATTCTTTCGCCAATTTATATATATATATATATATTCCAAAATGTGTTCCCGTGAAGTTCCAGGACTTTTGGAGTTGTGCAGAATAGGTCTCTAATATTTGCTCCTTTTCCAACCCAGAATTCCAGCTACTGGCATTCTCCCTCTTCATGTAAACCTTGTAAAATAAGATAGAATAGGCATAAGTATTGTGACATAATGTGCAATAACAACCCATAATGCAATAAATATCGATATAAAATCATGATGCAAAATGGACGTATCAACTCCCCCAAGCTTAGACCTCGCTTGTCCTCAAGAGGAAGCTGATATCGAAAAATATGTCCACATGTTTAGAGATAAAGGTGTCGATAAAACAAAATACGGACATGAGGGCATCATGATCATTCTTAGAACAACAATATATATATAGTCATATGATTTCTTATGCTAAAGTAACAATTCATTCACAGTTTCAAGTATGAATCACAAACTTCATTGAAAACTAACAAATTATAATCTCAGTCAATGAAGCAATTGGGTATGAAGTAACATCAAGGGTAATATTTATGGGTATGAAGTTTAAATCAGACACAGAGAAAGATAGGGGCTTATAGTTTTGCCTCCCAACCTTTTTTCCTCAAGGGTAATGTCAACAATAATAGTTCATGAAAACATATACCCAATTGGATATATATATATATATATATATATCTGGATCTTTCCAACACAATGTGCTTGCCAAAGGATAAAATGTAAAAAGGAAAGGTGAAGATCACCATGACTCTTGTATGAAGTATAAGACAAAAGTAAAAGATAGGCCCTTCGTAGAGGGAAGCAGAGGTTATCATGTGCTTTTATGGTTGGATGCACAAAATCTTAATGCGAAAGAACATCACTTTATATTGCCACATGTGATACGGACCTTTATTATGCAGCTGTCGCTTTTATTTCTTCCACATCACAAGATCGTATAAAGCTTATTTTCTCCACACTAATAAATCATACATATTTAGAGAGAAATTTTTATTGCTTGCAACAATGACAACTTACTTGAAGGATCTTACTCAATCCATAGGTAGATATGGTGGACTCTAATGGCAAAACTGGGTTTAAGGATATTCAGAAGCACAAGTAGTATCTCTACTTTGTGCAAAGAATTTGGCTAGCATGAGGGGGAAATGCAAGCTCAACATGTTGGATGATCGATGACAATATAATTTATTTCGGATGTAAGAAAGCATAACCCATTACGTTGTCTTCCTTGTCCAACATCAACTCTTTAGCATGTCATACTTTAATGAGTGCTCACAATCATAAAAGATGTCCAAGATAGTATATTTATATGTTAAAACCTCTCTTTCTTTATTACTTCCTATTAATTGCAACGATGACCAAAACTATGTTTGTCAACTCTCAACAACTTTTATTCATCATACTCTTTATATGTGAAGTCATTACTCTCCATAAGATCCATATGATCTCTTTATTTATTTTTATTCTTTCTCTTCTCTTTTATTTTTATTCCCGCCAGATCATAGCAATATAATCAAACCCTTGACTCATAACTAATCTTTATTATATAGCTCACGGACTCGATTACATAGAAGGATCATAAAGCAAAACTCAAAACTAAATCATACTAAATCTTTATTCTACTAGATCAAGATATTACCAAAAGGATCGAACTAAGAAAAACGGTAAAGATAGGAGTGTGATGGTGATATGATACCGGGGCACCTCCCCCAAGCTTGGTGGTTGCCAAGGGGAGTGCCCATACCCGATACTCAGTTCTTCTTTGTTGGTGAAGAAGATGATGGTGATGATGGATAGTCGCAAATCGAGCATAGGAGATCCTCCAATTTGCGGATAATGCCCTTGAGTGCGATGATATGCTCCTTCAACAAAATATTTTCACTTGTGAGATACTTGTTTTGAATGTGAACTAACGCAATCATCTTGAAAGCTTCCATCTCCGTTGGGGTAAGGAGATTGTGATGAGGTTGAAGGATGTCTTCGTCTTCTACTATCGGAACTTGATCCCCCATGGCCTTCTTGATCCCATCATCCTTGTTGATTGATGACCCACAAGTGTAGGGGATCTATCATAGCCTTTTCGATAAGTAAGAGTGTCGAACCCAACGAGGAGCAGAAGGAAATGATAAGCAGTTTTTAGTAAGGTATTCTCTGCAAGCACTGAAATTATCGGTAACAGATAGTTTTGTGATAAGGTAATTTGTAACGAGTAGCAAGTAATAAAAGTAAATAAGGTGCAGCAAGATGGCCCAATCCTTTTTGTAGCAAAGTACAAGCCTGGACAAACTCTTATATGAAGGAAAGCGCTCCCGAGGACACATGGGAATTATCGTCAAGCTAGTTTTCATCACGTTCATATGATTCGCGTTCGGTACTTTGATAATTTGATATGTGGGTGGACCGGTGCTTGGTACTGTCCTTACTTGGACAAGCATCCCACTTATGATTAACCCCATTGCAAGCATCCGCAACTACAACAGAAGTATTAAGGTAAACCTAACCATAGCATGAAACATATGGATCCAAATCAACCCTTTACGAAGCAATGCATAAACTAGGGTTTAAGCTTCTGTCACTCTAGCAACCCATCATCTACTTATTACTTCCCAATGCCTCCCTCTAGGCCCAAACAATGATCAAGTGTCATGTAGTCGACATTCACATAACACCACTAGAGGGATGGCAACATACATCTCATCAAAATATCGAACGAATACCAAATTCACATGACTACTTATAGCAAGACTTCTCCCATGTCCTCGTGAACAAACGTAACTACTCACAAAGCATATTCATGTTCATAATCAGAGGGGTATTAATATGCATAATGGATCTGAACATATGATCTTCCACCAAGTAAACCAACTAGCATCAACTACAAGGAGTAATCAACACTACTAGCAACCCACGGGTACCAATCTGAGGTTTGGATACAAAGATTGGATACAAGAGATGAACTAGGGTTTGAGATGAGATCGTGCTGATGAAGATGTTGATGGAGATTGACCCCCTCCCAATGAGAGGATCATTGCTGATGACGATGGTGATGATTTCCCTCTTCCAGAGGGAAGTTTCCCCGGCAGAACAGCTCTGCTGGAGCCTTAGATTGGTTCCGCGAAGGTTCCGCCTCTTGGCGACAGAGTTTCTTCCCGAAATCTTGCTTCTGATTTTTCCTCGGACGAAAGACTTCATATAGCAGAAGATGGCACCGGAGGCCTGTCAGGGGGCCCACGAGCCAGGGGCGCCCCCAGGGGGTAGGGCGCGCCCCCACCCTCGTGGCCAGGGTGTGGGGCCCCTCTGGTGGATTCTTTCTCCAATATTTTTTATTAATTCCAAAAATAACTTCCGTGAAGTTTCAGGACTTTTGGAGCTGTGTAGAATAGGTTTCTAATATTTTCTCCTTTTCCAGCCCAGAATTCCAGCTGTCGGCATTCTCCCTCTTCATGTAAACCTTGTAAAATAAGAGAGAACAGGCATAAGTATTGTGATATAACATGTAATAACAACCCATAATGCAATAAATATCGATATAAAAGCATGATGCACAATGGACATATCAACTCCCCCAAGCTTATACCTCGCTTGTCCTCAAGCGAAAGCCGATATCGAAAAATATGATGTTTAGAGATAGAGGTGTCGATAAAATAAAATACGGACATGAGGGCATCATGATCATTCTTAGAACAGCAACACACACACACACACACACACACACACATATATATATATTGTCATATGATCTCCCATGCTAAAGTAACAATTCATTCACATACTCAATTATGAATCAAAAACTTCATTGAAAACTAACAAACTATAATCTCAGTCATTGAAGCAATTGCAATTTATCATAACATAGGAAAGAGTCAATATAAGAGCTTCTCAGCAAGTCCACATACTCAACCATCTTTTAGTCTTTCATAATTGCTAACACTCACACGATATTTATGGTTATGAAGTTTTAATCGGACACAGAGAAAGACAGGGGCTTATAGTTTTTCCTCTCAATGTTTTACCTCAAGGGTAATGTCAACAATAATAGTTCATGAAAACCCACATCCAATTAGCCATATATATCAGGATCCTTCCAACACATTGTGCTTGCCAAAGGATAAAATGTAAAAAGGAAAGGTGAATATCACCATGACTCTTTGCATGAAGTATAAGACAAGAATAAAAGATAGGCCCTTCACAGAGGGAAGCAGAGGTTGTCATGTGCTTTTATGGTTGGATGCACGAAATCTTAATGCAAAAGAACGTCACTTTATATTGCCACTTGTGATATGGAACTTTATTATGCAGTCCGTCGCTTTTATTTCTTCCACATCACAAGATCGTATAAAGCTTTTATTTCTTATTGCTTGCAATGATGACAACTTACTTGATGGATCTTACTCAATCCATAGGTAGATCTGATGGACTCTCATGGCAAAACTGGGTTTAGGGATATTTGGAAGCACAAGTAGTATCTCTACTTGGTGCAAAGAAATTGGCTAGCAACAGAGGGAAAGGCAAGCTTAACATGTTGGATGATCCATGACAATATAATTTATCTCAGATGTAAGAAAACATAACCCATTACGTTGTCTTCCTTGTCCAACGTCAACTCTTTAGCATATCATACTTTAATGAGTGCTCACAATTACAAGAGAAGTCCAAGATAGTATATTTATATGTGAAAAACTCTCTTTCTTTATTACTTCCTATTAATTACAACGATGACCAAAACTATGTTTGCCAACTCTCAACAACTTTTATTCACCATACTCTTTATATGTGAGCTCATTACTCTCCATAAGATCCATATGATCTCTTTATTTCTTTCTATTTCTTCTCTTTTATTTTATTCCCTCAAGATCATAGAAAAATAATCAAGCCCTTGTCTCAACACTAATCTTTGTTATATATAGCTCACGAACTCGATTACATAGAAGGATCAAGAAGAAAAACTCAAAACTAAATCATACTAAAACTTTATTCTACTAGATCAAAATATTAGCAAAAGGACCGAATTAAGAAAAAGGGTAAAGATAGGATAGTGATGGTGATACGATACCGGGGCATTCCCCCAAGCTAGGCAGTTGCCAAGGGGAGTGCCCATACCCGAGGCTCAGTTCTTCTTTGTTGGTGAAGAAGGTGTTGGTGATGATGGGTAGTCGCACATCGAGTGTAAGATATCCTCCAATTTGCGGATAATACCCTTGAGTGCGATGATATGCTCCTTCAACAAAATATTTTCACTTGTGAGATACTTGTTTTGAATGCGAGCTAACTCAATCATCTTGAAAGCTTCAATCTCCGTTGGGGTAAAGAGGTTGTGGTGATGTTGAAGGATGTCTTCTTCTGCTACTGCCGGAACTTGATCCCCCATGGCCTTCTTGAGCCCATCTGTAACACCCTCGATGCGACTATATCTCCCACGTGTCGAGGCACGACTTAGAGGCATAATCGCATTGAAGGCATATGTCGCAAGTTAGGCAATCTTCAAAAACATCCCATGTAATATAATTAATAAAAAGGGGAGATAACATAGTTGGCTTACACTCGCCACGTCAATCAAGGTACATAAATAACATTACATCATCCAAACACTCATGGCCCGACTACGGTGCTAAAATAAAAGACAACCCAACATGCGACACGGTCCCGATCACCCCAAACTGGGCACCACTACTGACCATCAGGAAAGGAAACATTGTATCGTTGAGAGTCCTCGTCGAACTCCCACTTGAGCTCGAGCGCGTCCCCTGGAGCAGAATCATCAGGCCCTGCATCTGGTGTAATAGTAATCTGTGAGCCATAGGGGAATCAGGAATCTCGCACCCTCGCGATCAAGACTATTTAAGCTTAATAGGTGTGGCAAGGTAAATATAAGAGGAGCTACAGCAAGCGACTAGCATATATGGTGACTAACCTATTCGCAAAAGAGAGCGAGAAGAGGAGGCAAAGTGCGAGCGAGAAACTAGAGAACAACCTGCGCAAGCATTACTCCAACACCGTGTCCACTTTCCGGACTCCACCGAAAAGAGGCCATCACGGTAACACACTCAGTTGATTCAATTTAATTAAATTAAGGTTCAAGTTATCTACAACCGGACATTAACAAATTCCCATCTGCCCATAACCGCGGGCACAGCTTTCGAAAGTTCAAATCCCTGCAGGGGAGTCCCAGTTTAGCCCATGACAAGCTCTCACGGTCAACGAAGGAATAGACCTCCTCCCAAGACGTTCCGATCAGACTCGGTACCTCGGTTCTTCAAGACACTTCGACAGGTTAAAACTAATCCAGCAACACCGCCCGAATGTGCCGACAAATCCCGATAGGAGCTGCACATATCTCGTTCTCAGGGCACACCGGATGAGCAAGACGTCGGGTAGGCCAGCCCAGAGTTGCCCCTGGTAGCCCCGGACATCGCTCGGTTGGACCAACACTCAGAGGAGCACTGGCCCGGGGGGGCTAAAATAAGATGACCCTCGGGCTCCGGAAACCCAAGGGAAAAAGAGGCTAGGTGGAAAATGGTAAAACCAAGGTTGGGCATTGCTGGAAAAGCTTTAATCAAGGCGAACTATCAAAGGGTTCCCATTATAACCCAACCGCGTAAGGAACGCAAAATCCGGGAACATAACACTGATATGACGGAAACTAGGGCGGCAAGAGTGGAACAAAACACTAGGCGAGAGGTCGAGCCTTCCACCCTTTACCATGTATATAGATGCATTAAGATAACATGGCAATATAATGATATCCCAACAAGTAAATAAATGTTCCAACATGGAACGGTTTCCAATCTTCACCTGTAACTAGCAACGCTATAAGAGGGGCTGAGCAAAGCGGTAACATAGCCAAACAACGGTTTGCTAGGACATGGTGGGTTAGAGGTTTGACCTGGCAATTTGGGAGGCTTGAAAGAAAATGGTAGGCATCGTAGCATTGGCATTCCAAAAGAGCGAGCATCTAGCAAAGCAAAGATAGTACTGATTTCGAGGGTATGATCATCTTGCCTGCAAAGTTGTCAGAGTTGACTGGATCCTCGAAAGCAAACTCAACGGGCTCCTCGTTAGCGAACTCGTCTCCCGGCTCTACCCAAACAAGACAAACAAGCAAACGGAACACAATCAACCACGTGCAAAGCTCAAACAATATGATGCAAGGATGGTATGCTATGCGGGATGCGATGCGGGATGCATATGCAAGATTTGACAAGGGATGCATGAACCTGGCCCCAACTTGGAATACCAAGTGTGCCACTGGAAATATGAGATGAAATCGCTTGAAAACGATATAAAGATCACCGGAATCGGAGTTACGGTTTGGAAATGGCAAGCGATTCAAATATGACCACGATCTGCGATTTACAGCAAGTAGCCATCTAAATGCAATGAGATGGACATGCTACAACACTCAAACATGACAACAAAATACATGGCAGGGATGCATTCAAGATGCTTAAAAAAGTCTAGCACTAAGCTACGTCCAATTCATCCATTAACAGGTACAAACAAGCATGGCAAAAATGCATATGGTAAACAGATTTCAGACTTAGTGAAATTAACACTTGTCTGGAATTTCAGATCAGGTAGCACTCTTCGGAGCAACAAAACTACATGCTACAGGACCTGAACATGGCAAAGTAAAACATGGCATGGAGCTACTCAAAAAGCTTAACGAAAGTCCCTTAGTGACCTTGAGCCAAAAGGGATCAGAAAACACTATTGCAAGCATGTGAACATAGCAAAAGCATAATCAGTTTTCAGACTTAGTGAAAACTGGCACATGCTGAAACAGATATCAAGTAGGCATGTTTACGAACTCGATGCACTCACTACGGAGCAAGTCATGAAAAGCTAAGCATACATCCATCAAGAATACACAAAATGCAAGCTAGACATGGCAAGAACAATAACATAGCATGCACGGATCAACTACAACATCATCGGCAAAATCGCTAACAAGTAGACAATCTGCCCAGATTCACGAAGTAGCAAAAGTAGAGCTCGATTGACTCAAGCTAGGGTGCTCCAAAATTGCAAACAAAGACATGGATGTATAGAGCACTACAAGATTAGCAAAACATCCTTACTGATCATCCTCAAAAGAGGCACGGATCACTAGGAAACAACATGAACATATAGCAACATGAGATAAACAGGTCATGGAAATGCTAAGTCCCTGAAATCGGCATTACCAAGTGCCTCACTTTGCAAGCTTGTGCTAGTCACCACACACATCACAAAAATACATGGGTTGCACCTCTGGAAAAATGGCAAAAGCCTTAACAAAACATATGTAGAGCTCATGGGCATATCATGCACATAATAATCATGGCAAAAATGACAAATATCTAAATGGAGTAGCAGATCTGACAATTATCTCAAGTAGCACTCTTCTAACAGCATTTCGGTCACCAAGATGAACTCAAATGAAAATGATGCAATGGAATGAAATGATGTACTCTCTGTGGCGAACATTTTGATATGCTATATGCCCAAATCGGAGCTACGTATGCAAAGTTATAGCATGATAAAGATGGGCACATGATCTAGGGTTTCAGGAGAAATTCAACCGGACGAGATCCAGATCTGCACGCTTCTCGAGGCGGTCGCCGGAGATCACTGTAGATGAAGACGAACTCGCCAGAGAGGAGGGGCCGGCCGGAGGCGAGGTGGTCCGGCGAGGGAGTTGCCGGAGACGAGGGGAGGCCGGACGGCGGGGCGGCGTCCCCTGCGGCGGTTCCGGCCGCGGTGGCGGCGAGGCGACGATGGCGGAGACGGCCGACGAGTGACGCGAGCGGCGGCGGGGTCAGCACCGGCGTGGAGCTAGCTGGACGGCGGCGGGGCGGCGCCGACGAGAGGAGACGGGCGGCGCAACGAGGGCGGCGCCCCTCGGGCGGTTGGCGGCGGCGATCGGGCCTCGGGGGCCTGCCCTGGGGTCGGTGGGCCGCGGCGCGGAGGTGGCCGGCGTGCCACGTGGCGCTTGTTCACTGGCTCGGGGCAGCGGCGTGGCGTGTCCGGCGAGAAACGGACATGTCCGGCGCGCGGATCTGGGATTCTAGGGTTTCGAAGAGGAGAGATCCGTATTTGGAATGGGGGAGGTATATATAGGCATAGAGGGAGCTAGGAGAGTCCAAATGAGGTGCGGTTTTTGGCCACGCGATCGTGATCGAACGCTCTATATGATGGAGAGGGTTTTGGTGGGTTTTGGGCTAAATTGGATGGGTGTTGGGCTTCAACACACACGAGGCCTTTTTGGTCCCTCGGTTAACTGTTGGAGCATCAAACGAAGTCCAAATGATACGAAACTTGACATGTGGTCTACCGGTAGTAAACCAAGGCCGCTTGGCAAGTCTTGGTCCAATACAGAAATGTTTAATCCACACACACGAAAGAAAGGTAGAAATGACCACCGGAGGAGAACGAAGCACCGGAATGCAAAACGGACAACAGGGAAAATTCCCGGATGCATGAGATGAACACGTTTGCAAATGCAATGCACATGATTACATGATATGAGATGCATGACAACGATAACAACACATGGAGACAAAAACCCGAACCCGAGAAAATAAAATAACTTAACGCCGGAAACGGCAAGAGTTGGAATACATATTGGGAAAGTCATATCCGGGGTGTTACAACACTCCACCACTACGAAAGGATCTCGTCCCGAGATCTAGGACTGAAAGAACGCCGGGTACTCAAAACGGAGGTGATCCTCGTGTTCCCAGGTAGCTTCACGGTCGGAATGGTGTGACCACTTGACTTTGAGGAATTTGATTGACTTGTTGCGAGTCTTGCGTTTAGTCTCTTCAAGAATAGCAACTGGGTGCTCACGATAAGAGAGATCTTCTTGGAGCTCAATGTCCTCGAAGTCGACGGTGCGGTCAGGAGTCTTGAAGCACTTTCAGAGCTGAGAGACATGGAACACATCATGAACATTTGCAAAGTTTGAAGGAAGCTCGAGTTGATAGGCGAGGTCGCCTCTCTTGCTGACAATCTTGAAAGGTCCCACGTATCTGGGGGCAAGCTTTCCCTTGATACCGAAGCGACGAGTACCTTTCATAGGAGAGACGCGGAGGTAAACATGATCTCCGATCTCGAAAACCAAATCACAGTGCTTACTATCATAGTAGCACTTCTGGCGGGATTGGGCTGCTTTGAGGTTATCTCGAATGACTTTGCACATTTCCTCTACCTCTGTGATTAAGTCATTTCCCAAAAGCTGACGTTCACCGGTTTCGGACCAGTTGAGAGGGGTACGACACTTCCTGCCATACAGAATTTCAAATGGGGCCTTGCCCGAACTTGCTTGAAAACTGTTGTTGTAGGAGAATTCAGCATAAGGAAGACAATCCTCCCACTTCATGCCGAAGGAGATCACACAAGCCCTGAGCATATCTTCAAGAATCTGGTTGACACGCTCGACTTGACCGCTAGTTTGAGGATGGAAAGCTGTGCTGAAACGGATGTTGGTGCCCATGGCCTTCTGAAAAGAATCCCAAAACTTGGAGGTAAAGATGCTGCCATGGTCTGAAGAGATCACTTGTGGGATACCTTGCAGAGAGATAATTCTAGAGGTATAGAGTTCCGCCAGTTGAGCTGCAGTGATTGACTCTTTGATAGGCAGAAAGTGAGCCACTTTGGTGAGTTTGTCGATGATAACAAATATAGCATCATTGCCACGCTTGGACTTTGGAAACCCAGTCACGAAGTCCATCTCAATGTGGTCAAACTTCCATTCTGGAATGGCAATAGGTTGGAGGAGACCTGCTGGCCTTTGGTGTTATGCCTTCACTCTTCTGCAGACATCACATTCATTCACGAATTGAGCAATCTCGCGCTTCATTCGAGTCCACCAATAAGCCTGCTTGAGGTCCTGATACATCTTCGTGCTCCCAGGGTGGATGGAGAGGAGAGAATTGTGAGCCTCGTTCATGATCACTTTACGGAGGTCACCTTTGGGTACAACAATACGATCCTCGAAGAAGAGAGTGTCCTTGTCGTCAAGGCGGTAACACTTGTACTTGGGTTGACTCTTGGCAATCCCAATCTTCACCTTTTTCACCATAGCATCAAGAAGATGAGCTTGGTGAATCTGGTCTTCCAAGGTAGGAGAGACTTGAAGGTTGATGAGGAAACCTTGAAGAACAACTTGCAGATTAAGTTTGCAGAAAGCTTCACAAAGCTCGGGTTGATAAGGCTTGAGAATCAGACTGTTGCAGTAAGCCTTTCTGCTCAATGCGTCAGCAATCACATTGGCCTTGCCTGGAGTATACTCGATACTCGGATTATACTCTTGAATCATTTCGACCCATCGAGTTTTCCTGAGGTTGAGATTAGGCTGAGTAGAGATGTACTTGAGAGTCTTGTGATCAGTGAAAATGTCCACTTTTCTTCCCAATAAGAGATGTCTCCATGTCAAAAGAGCATGCACAACTGCCGCAAACTCGAGATCATGAGTGGGGTAGTTCTTCTCATTAGGCTTCAACTGGCGAGAGGTATAAGCAACAACTTTCTTCTCTTGCATCAACACTGCGCCAAGACCTTGGAGAGAGGCATCACAAAAGACCTCGTACGGCTTGGATTCATCAGGCGGAGTCAGAACTGGAGCAGTGATCAATTTCTCTTTCAAAGTGTTGAAAGCAATGTCACACTCCGGAGACCAAACGTACTTGACGTGCTTCTAGAGAAGATTTGAGAGAGACTTCGCGATCTTAGAAAAGTTTTCAAAGAATCTTCGGCAATAGCTTGCGAGACCGAGGAAGCTACGGAGTTGCTTCACGTTCTGAGGAGGTTCCCAATTCACAATTGCAGACACCTTCTCAGGATTCACTGCAATGCCCTTGGCAGAGATGATATGACCAAGATAAAGAACCTCATCGAGCCAAAATTCGCACTTGGAGAACTTGGCGTAGAACTGATGTTCTCTGAGCTTATCAAGAACCAAACGCAAGTGCTTGGCATGATCTTCCTTGTTCTTGGAGAAAACCAGAATGTCGTCGAGATAGACCAAAACGAAGTCATTAGTGTAGGCGTTGAAGATGAATTTCATCATGCGAGAGAATATCGGAGGAGCGTTGACGAGGCCAAAAGACATGACAGTGTATTCATATGAACCATAGCTTGTTCTGAAAGCCGTCTTAGGAATATCTTGCTCACGGATTCGAATCTGATGATAACCCATACGGAGATCAAGCTTGGAGAATACTTGGGCACCTTTGAGTTGTTCGAACAGCTCATTGATGTTGGGAAGTGGGTATTTGTTCTTGATGGTCTTCTTGTTCAATGGGCGGTAATCAACACAAAGTCGGTCCGTTCCATCCTTCTTCTTCACAAAAAGAACACCACAACCCCACGGAGAAGAACTAGGCCGGATGAGACCCATTCTTTCTTGAATATCGAGTTGCTTCTTCAGCTCCTTCAACTCTTCAGGTCCGAGCTTGTAAGGACGCTTGCACACAGGTTCCGTACCAGGCTCAAGATCAATAACGAATTCAACTGGCCGGTGCGGAGGCATTCCTGGAAGCTCTTCTGGAAGGACGTCTTGATATTCGCAAACGACTGGAATCTGCGAGATAGCATCCAGTTCACCCTTCTCATTGAGAGAAAACAGACGGATGGTATCATCACGAGCGGCAAAGACAATTACATCCTCAGACGAATGAGTCAATTGAATCTGCCTGGCTGCACAATCAAGATGTGCCTTGTGCTTAGTAAGCCAATCCATTCCGAGAATAAGATCAATATCCGAGTTACCAAGAACCATTGGAGAAGAAAGAAACTTGTAATCGCCCAACGTGATAGTAACATCCGGAGCCATCATTTTGGTGTTCATGAACAAACCCGGAGAAGAAACCGCTATCGGCTTAGGCAAATCAATAGTATGCACATCATGCGTAGATGCAAAAGGCTTCGATAAAAATGATAAAGATGCACCAGTGTCAAAAAGAACTCTTGCGGGAATGTCATTAACAGGAAGGTTACCCATAATCACATCTGGCGAGTCCTCTGCCTGAGCTGCATTCAGCAAGTTGACCTTGGCGGACTTGGTGTTATGCATGACCATAGTTGTACTTGCCGATCTGACAGGAGGAGGAGGAGGAAGACGCCTCTAGTTGAAACACTTGTTGGCATAGTGACCCTTCTGTTGGCACTTGTTGCACGTGACCTCTGAAAGCAGACGGTGGTATGGAGCACTCGATCTTGGAGCTTGAGACGAAGTCTTGTTCTGAAAGCCAGGGTTGGGTGGGTGGGAAGAACCACTGCCACCTTTGCTCTTCTGCTGATACGGCTGACGAAACGGAGGAGGAGGAAGCCAATACTTCTGCTGCTTGGCCACTTGAGTGGAGGAAGAAGGAGTAACATCTCTGGCTCGCTTCTTGGAAGCATCACACCTCAGTTGAGCAGCCTCTTGCTTCAGTGCCATGTTGTAGAACTCATCGTACCTCAAGGGCTCAAAGAGAACAAGAGCTAGCTGAATTTCTTCTCTGAGACCACCCCTGAACTGGTATATCATGCTCTTCTCATCAGGTACGTCTTGCTTGGCAAAGCGGGCGAGTTTCTGAAACAACTTGTTGTAGTCATAGACAGACAAAGAGCCTTGCTTCAGGTTGCGGAATTCATCCCAAGTGATCACACGTCCACCTCTGGAATCCTTGTACTGCTGGAACCATTCTGCAGCTTGATCTTTGAGTTGGAAGTAAGCGAACTTGACGAAGTCCTCAGGCCTGACGTTACTGCACTCGAAATGCTTGCACAGATCCACAAGCCAATCATCAGCATCGGTTGCCTCAACACAATTGCTGAAAGTCTTTGGCCCGTTAGCAAGGAACTGGTTGAGTGTAGCAAAGTGATTCTGATTGTTGCCTTGGTTCCCTTGGTTGCCTTGATTGCGCTCTTGAAGAATTTGCATGATCAACTGTGTGTTTGCATTGGTTGCAGCCATCACAGCTTGCCATGCCTCCGGAGGAGGTGGAGGTTGTGGCGGATCAGGATTCGGAGTCGTGCGCGTTGGAGGAGCCATCCTGAAGAGGTTGACATCCATTAGCACATTGATAGACAAATATTGAAGCTGAATCCAACGGAATGAAAATTGCAACATATAGTCTTCACATCCGAACAAAATGAACGAATGCATTCCTCTTGAAATGGTCACATATCCATAAATTGAGAAGCCACGTAGAATTTAGGTAGAGAAATAAATCAACAAGGTACGGATCAAGAACGAATAATCGGTAAGAAATCCCAATCTCAAACCAACTATCCGTGGAAGAAGAACTAGAGCTACTAGAATTCCCACCTATGAAACTCCCCAACCTTTCCGGTTATGCAATCAGGTGTTGGGGATATAGGGGAAGCATAATATCTCACCCAAATCTAGCAAATCCTACATCCAGCTGTATCCATCCTTCAACACATAATTGAGAAAAACTTCGGAAACCATCTACCTCAACCTTCGAAAAGCATCCGTTATACAAGTTATGGCGATACTCCCGAACTCCCGCCCCAGTACTGGGTGGCGTCGAGGTTATCTCACCAACGAACTGCATAAAAGAGATTTTCGATGTTGGCGTACTAAACTGAGGTATTCCAGAACTGCAACGATAAAATTATGACGACAACACCTCAGAGCTCAACTCCCCGGGACACTTCCACGAAACCCCTGACAGGAGGCACCAAGACAATGTTCTCGTCATAAAACCATTGGAACGATTCCAAGATACCCGCGTGATCCTAAATTTTTTTAGTGAAATTTGAGAAGAGAAAAGTCAAAACTCTATGTCAGGATGCATTACCAGAGCGATGAGGAGACTGGGAAGTAAAAAGAATTCCTAAACTCTCCAATATATAATTCCTAAATGACTCAAAACATTTTTCTAGACACAACTCGGCTGCTAAAAATGATCAATCAGTGGGGCTCCTAAGGTCGGGGAAGGCTCTGATTACCAACTTGTAACACCCTCGATGCGACTATATCTCCCACGTGTCGAGGCACGACTTAGAGGCATAATCGCATTGAAGGCATATGTCGCAAGTTAGGCAATCTTCACAAACATCCCATGTAATATAATTAATAAAAAGGGGAGATAACATAGTTGGCTTACACTTGCCACGTCAATCAAGGTACATAAATAACATTACATCATCCAAACACTCATGGCCCGACTACGGCGCCAAAATAAAAGACAACCCAACATGCGACACGGTCCCGATCACCCCAAACTAGGCACCACTACTGATCATCAGGAAAGGAAACATAGTATCATTGAGAGTCCTCGTCGAACTCCCACTTGAGCTCGAGCGCTTCCCCTGGAGCGGAATCATCAGGCCCTGCATCTGGTGTAATAGTAATCTGTGAGCCACAGGGGACTCAGCAATCTCGCACCCTCACGATCAAGACTATTTAAGCTTAATAGGTGTGGCAAGGTAAAGATAAGTGGAGCTGCAGCAAGCGACTAGCATATATGGTGACTAACCTATTCGCAAAAGAGAGCGAGAAGAGGAGGCAAAGCGTGAGCGAGAAACTAGAGAACAACCTGCGCAAGCATTACTCCAACACCGTGTCCACTTCCCGGACTCCACCGAAAAGAGGCCATCACGGTAACACACTCAGTTGATTCAATTTAATTAAATTAAGGTTCAAGTTATCTACAACTGGACATTAACAAATTCCCGTCTGCCCATAACAATGGGCACGGCTTTCGAAAGTTCAAATCCCTGCAGGGGAGTCCCAACTTAGCCCATGACAAGCTCTCACGGTCAACGAAGGAATAGACCTCCTCCCGAGACGTTCCGATCAGACTCGGTACCTCGGTTCTTCAAGACACTTCGACAGGTTAAAACTAATCCAGCAACACCGCCCGAATGTGCCAACAAATCCCGATAGGAGCTGCACATATCTCGTTCTCAGGGCACACTGGATGAGCAAGACATCGGGTAGGCCAGCCCAGAGTTGCCCCTGGTAGCCCCGGACATCGCTCGGTTGGACCAACACTCAGAGGAGCACTGGCCTGGGGGGCTAATATAAGATGACCCTCGGGCTCCGGAAACCCAAGGGAAAAAGAGGCTAGGTGGCAAATGGTAAAACCAAGGTTGGGCATTGCTGGAAAAGCTTTAATCAAGGCGAACTATCAAGGGGTTCCCATTATAACATAACCACGTAAGGAACGCAAAATCTGGGAACATAACACCGATATGACGGAAACTAGGGCGGCAAGAGTGGAACAAAACACTAGGCAAGAGGCCGAGCCTTCCACCCTTTACCAAGTATATAGATGCATTAATATAACATGGCAATATAATGATATCCCAACAAGTAAATAAATGTTCCAACAAGGAACGGTCTCCAATCTTCACCTGCAACTAGCAACGCTATAAGAGGGGCTGAGCAAAGCGGTAACATAGCCAAACAACGGTTTGCTAGGACATGGTGGGTTAGAGGTTTGACATGGCAATTTGGGAGGCTTGAAAGCAAATGGTAGGCATCGTAGCATTGGCATTGCAAAAGAGCGAGCATCTAGCAAAGCAAAGATAGTACTGATTTCGAGGGTATGATCATCTTGCCTACAAAGTTGTCAGAGTTGACTGGATCCTCGAAAGCAAACTCAACGGGCTCCTCGTTAGCGAAATTGTCTCCCGGCTCTACCCAAACAAGACAAACAAGCAAACGGAACACAATCAACCACGTGCAAAGCTCAAATAAGATGATGCAAGGATGGTATGCTATGCGGGATGCGATGCGGGATGCATATGCAAGATTTGACAAAGTATGCATGAACCTGGCCCCAACTTGGAATACCAAGTGTGCCACTGGAAATATGAGATGAAATCGCTTGAAAACGATATAAAGATCACCGGAATCGGAGTTACGGTTTGGAAATGGCAAGCGATTCAAATATGACCACGATCTGCGATTTACAGCAAGTAGCAATCTAAATGCAATGATATGAACATGCTACAGCACTCAAACATGACAACAAAATACATGGAAGGGATGCATTCAAGATTCTTAACAAAAGTCTAGCACTGAGCTACGGCCAATTCATCCATTAACAGGTACAAACAAGCATGGAAAAAATGCATATGGTAAACAGATTTCAGACTTAGTGAAATTAACACTTGTCTGGAATTTCAGATCAGGTAGCACTCTTCGGAGCAACAAAACTACATGCTACAGGACCTAAACATGGCAAAGTAAAACATGGCATGGAGCTACTCAAAACTCTTAACGAAAGTCCCTTAGTGACCTTGAGCCAAAAGGGATCAGAAAACACTATTGCAAGCATGTGAACATAGCAAAAGCATAATCAGTTTTCAGACAGTGAAAACTGGCACATGCTGAAACAGATATCAAGTAGGCATGTTTCCGAACTCGATGCACTCACTACGGAGCAAGTCATGAAAAGCTAAGCATACATCCATCAAGAATACACAAAATGCAAGCTAGACATGGCAAGAACAATAACATAGCATGCACGGATCAACTACAACATCATCGGCAAAATCGCTAACAAGTAGACAATCTGCCCAGATTCACGAAGTAGCAAAAGTAGAGCTCGATTGACTCAAGCTAGGGTGCTCCATAATTGCAAACAAAGACATGGATGGATAGAGCACTACAAGATTAGCAAAACATCCTTACTGATCATCCTCAAAAGAGGCACGGATCACTAGTAAACAACATGAACATATGGCAACATGAGATAAATAGGTCAAGGACTTAGTGGAAATGCTAAGTCCCTGAAATCAGCATTACCAAGTGCCTCACTTTGCAAGCTTATGCTAGTCACCACACACATCACAAAAATACATGGGTTGCACCTCTAGAAAGATGGCAAAACACTTAACAAAACATATGTAGAGCTCATGGGCATATCATGCACACAATAATCATGGCAAAAATGACAACTATCTAAATGGAGTAGCAGATCTGACAATTATCTCAAGGAGCACTCTTCTAACATCATTTCTGGCATCAAGATGAACTCAAATGAAAATGATGCAATGGAATGAAATGATGTACTCTCTGAGACGAACATTTTGATATGCTATATGCCCAAATCGGAGCTACGGATGCAAAGTTATAGCATGATGAAGATGGGCACATGAACTAGGGTTTCAGGAGAAAGTCAACTGGACGAGATCCAGATCTGCACGCTTCCCGAGGCGGTCGCTGGAGAACACTGTAGATGACGACGAACTCGCCGGAGAGGAGTGGCCGGCCGGAGTCGAGGTGGTCAGGCGAGGGAGTTGCCGGAGACGAGGGGAGGCCGGACGGCGAGGCGGCGTCCCCTGCGGCGGTTCCGGCCGCGGTGGCGGCGAGGCGACGATGGCGGAGACGGCCGGCGAGCGATACGAGCGGCTGCGGGGTCGGCGCCGGCGTGGAGCTAGCTGGACGGCGGCGGGGCGGCGCCGGCGAGAGGAGACGGGCGGCGCAACGAGGGCGGCGCCCCTCGGGCGGTTGGCGGCGGCGACCGGGCCTCGGGGGCCTGCCCTGGGCTCGGCGGGCCGCGGCATGGGAGGTGGCCGGAGTGCCACGTGGCGCTCGTTCACTGGCTCGGGGCGGCGGCGCGGCGTGTCCGGCAAGAAACGGACATGTCCGGTGCGCGGATCTGGGATTCTAGGGTTTTGAATGGGGGAGGTATATATAGGCATAGAGGGAGCTAGGAGAGTCCAAATGAGGTGCGGTTTTCGGCCACGCAATCGTGATCGAACGCTCTAGATGATGTAGAGGGTTTTGGTGGGTTTTGGGCCAAACTGGATGGGTGTTGGGCTGCAACACACACGAGGCCTTTTCGGTCCCTCGGTTAACCGTTGGAGCATCAAACGAAGTCCAAATGATACGAAACATGACAGGCGGTCTACCGGTTGTAAACCAAGGCCGCTTGGCAAGTCTCAGTCCAATCCGGAAATGTTTAATCCCCACACAAGAAAGAAAGGTAGAAATGACCACCGGAGGAGAACGAAGCGCCGGAATGCAAAACGGACAACGGGGAAAATGCTCGGATGCATGAGATGAACACGTATGCAAATGCAATGCACATGATTACCTAGTATGAGATGCATGACAACGATAACAACACACGGAGACAAAACCCGAACCCGAGAAAATAAAATAACTTAACGCCGGAAACGGCAAGAGTTGGAATACATATTGGGAAAGTCATATCCGGGGTGTTACACCATCATCCTTGTTGATCTCTCCGGGTTCTTCTATCTTCAGCTCTATCTTCATTATCCAAGCATCGTTGCCCTCATTATTGGAGGAGGAGAGAGACGACATGAGGCTTGGCCTTGACAACCCTAGCAGGAAACAACTCGAAACAAGAACATGAGATTTTTGCGTGATACAGTGGTCAAAACCTTCGGGAGATTATATAGTGAATTTTTATCGACCAAGAGAAGTATCGTGCAAGAAAACGGAGTCCGGAGAGCACACGAGGCAGGGGCGTGCCCAGGGGGGTAGGGCGCGACCTCCACCCTCGTGGAATCCTCGTGTCCTTCCCGGACTACTTCTTATTCTCCTATTTTCTTAAATATTCCAAAACAGAGAAAAATTGCCATTAGAACTGTTTTGGAGTCGGTTTACTTACCGTACCACATACCTATTCCTTTTCGAAGTCTAAAACGTTTTGGAAAGTGTCTCTTATGTATTCCTCTGGGGTTACGGTTTCAATAACATTGGTTTCAACATTTATAGGATTACCTGAGATATAATGTTTGATTCTTTGACCGTTCACCACCATTGGATTTGTGCTTTCGAAGTTGTTGATTTTTATGGCACCGGAACGATAGACCTCCTCGATAATGTAAGGACCTTCCCATTTAGAGAGAAGTTTTCCTGCAAAAAATCTTAAACGAGAGTTGAATAGCAACACATAATCACCTACATTAAACTCACGCTTTTGTATCCTTTTGTCATGCCAGTGACAAGATTTTCCATAAACCATTTTATACGGAGACACACCCATATGATTTTTATATGCATTTCTATAAGCCCATAATGCATCATCAAGTTTCTTGGACCACTTCTTTCTAGATCTATTAACAGTCTTTTGCAAAATTAATTTAAGCTCTCTGTTACTCAATTCTACTTGACCACTAGACTGCAGGTGATATGGAGATGCAATTCTATGATTAACATCATACTTAGCAAGCATTTTACGAAAGGCACCATGAATAAAATAAAATGTGAACCACCATCGGTCATTAAATATATAGGGACTCCAAACCTCGGAAAAATAACTTCTTTAAGCATCTTAATAGAGGTGTTATGATCAGCACTACTAGTTGGAATAGCTTCTACCCACTTAGTAACGTAATCAACATCAACTAAAATATGTGTATACCCATTAGAGGAAGGAAACGGTCCCATATAATCAAAGCCCCAAACATCAAATGGTTCAATAACGAGTGAATAATTCATAGGCATTTCTTGACGTCTACTAATATTACTAATTCTTTAACATTCATCACAAGATAAGACAAACTTACGGGCATCCTTGAAGAGAGTAGGCCAATAAAAACCGGATTGCAATACCTTATGTGCAGTTTTATCTCCAGCATGGTGTCCTCCATAAGCTTCGGAGTGACACTTGCATAGGACTTGTTCCTGTTCATTCTCAGGTATACAACTTCTAATAACACAAACTACTCCTTCTTTATAAAGGTGTGGGTCATCCCAGAAGTAACGTCTTAAATCATAGAAAAACTTTTTCTTTTGCTGGTATGTGAAACTAGGTGGTATAAATTTAGCAACAATGTAATTAGCATAATCAACATACCATGGAGCAGTGCGAGAAGCATTTATGACAGCTAATTGTTCATCTGGAAAGCTATCATCAATAGGTAGTGGGTCATCAAGAACATTCTCTAACCTAGACAAGTTGTCTACAATGGGATTCTCATCTCCCTTTATATCTATAATATGAAAATCAAATTCTTGAAGCAGGAGAACCCATCTAATACGTCTAGGTTTAGCATCTTTCTTTTCCATAAGATATTTAATAGCATCATGATTAGTGTGAATAGTTACTTTAGAATCAACAATATAAGGTCTAAACTTATCACAAGAAAATACAATGCTAAGAATTCCTTTTCAGTAGTAGCATAATTTCTCTGGGCATTATCTAGAGTTTTACTAGCATATTGAATAAAATTTAATTTTTTATCAACTCTTTGTCCTAGAACAGCACCTACAGCATGTCACTAGCATCACACATGATTTCAAAGGGTAAATTCCAATCAGGTGGCCGAATAATAGGTGCAGAAATCGAGGCTTTCTTAAGTATTTTAAATGCTTCTACACAATCATCATCAAAGATAAAAGGGATATCTTTTTGTAATAGGTTAGTTAGAGGCCGAGAATTTTTTGAGAAGTCCTTAATGAACCTCCTATAAAAACCGGCATGACCAAGGAAACTTGTTATACCTTTCATGTCCTTGGGACACGACATGTTCTCAATAGCATCAATGTTAGCTATGTCAACTTCAATACCTCTTTCAAAAATTTTATGCCCCAAGACAATACCTTCATTAACCATAAAGTGGCACTTCTCCCAATTCAAGACAAGGTTAGTTTCTTCACATCTCTGCAAAACTCGATCAAGGTTGCTCAAGCAATCATCAAAAGGGGATCCATAAACGAAGAAATCATCCATGAAGACTTCACAAATATTTTCACAAAAGTCAGAGAATATAGCCATCATGCATCTTTGAAAGGTAGCAGGTGCATTACATAAACCAAAAGGCATACGTCTATAAGCAAAGGTACCGAAAGGGCAAGTAAAAGTAGTCTTTTCTTGATCATCAGCTGACACAGGTATTTGAGAGAAACCAGCGTAACCATCTAGAAAGCAAAAATGTGTATGTTTGGATAATCTTTCTAGCATTTGATTAATGGAAGGAAAAGGGTAATCATCTTTTTAGTAGCTTTATTTAATTTGCGGAAATCAATCACCATCCTATAACCTATAATAATTCTTTGCAGAATCAATTCATCTTTATCATTAGGAACGACAGTAATACCTCCCTTCTTAGGGACACAATGGACATGATTTACCCACTGACTATCAGCAACGGGATAAATTGTACCTGCTTCAAGGAGCTTTAATATTTCCTTTCTTACCACTTCTTTCATCTTAGGATTTAGCCATCGCTGGTGATCAATAACTGGTTTGGCGTCTTTCTCCAAATTTATTTTGTGTTGACATAGAGTGAGACTAATGCCCTTAAGATCATCAAGAGTATATCCAATAGCAGCACAGTGCTTCTTCACAGTTTTCAATAATTTCTCTTTTTCATGCTCTGAAAGGTTAGCACTAATAATAATAATAGGATATATCTTATTTTCATCAAGATAATCATATTTAAGAGTATCAGGCAATGGTTTAAGCTCAAACACGGGATCACTGTTGGGTGGAGGAGGATCCCCTAGGATTTCAACAGGCAAGTTGTGTTTCAGAATAGGTCCCTGTTTAAAGAATACTTCATCTATTTCCCTTCTTTCATTCATAAACATATCATTTTCATGGTCTAGCAAATATTGTTCTAAAGGATCAGTAGGAGGCACGACAACAGAAGCAAGACCAATAACTTCATCTTTACTAGGCAATTCCTCATCACGGGGTTGTCTACAAAATTTAGCATAATCATACTTATGAGACATATCACCCAAACCAATAGTAACAACATCCTTTTCGCAGTCTATCCTAGCATTAACAGTGTTCAAGAAGGGTCTACCAAATATAATGGGACAAAAGCTATCTTGTGGGGAACCAAGAACAAGAAAATCAGCAGGATATTTAACCTTCCCACACAAGACTTCAACATCTCTAACAATCCCAACCGGTGAAATAGTATCTCTATTGGCAAGTTTAATGGTAACATCGATATCTTCTATCTCAGCAAGTGCAATATCATGCATAATTTCTTCGTATAAGGAATGAAGTATTGCACTTGCACTAGCACCCATATTACATAAGCCATGATAACAATGATCTCCTATTTTAACGGAAATAACAGGCATGCCTACAACAGGTCTATGTTTATTTTTAGCATCTGGTCTAGCAATTCGAGCAGCTTCATTGCAGAAGTAAATAACATGCCCATCAATATTATCGACCAAGATATCTTTAACCATAGCAATTTTAGGTTCAACTTTAACTTGCTCAGGGGGTTTGTGTGTCCTAATATTACTTTTGTTGACTACAGTTGAAGCTTTAGCATGATCCTTTATTCTAACAGGGAAAGGTGGCTTCTCAATATAAGCAGTGGGAACAACAGGATCATCATAAGTGATAGTGTTTTCTTCAACTTTAATAGGAGAAACTACTTTTACCTCAGTGGGAGGATTATATTTAAACCACTTCTCCTTTGGGAGATCAACATGAGTAGCAAAGGATTCACAGAAAGAAGCTACTATCTCAGAGTCAAGTCCATATTTAGTGCTAAATTCACGGAAAAATATCGGTATCCATAAAAGATTTAACACAATCAAACTTAGGTGTTATACCTGACTCCTTACCTTCGTCGAGGTCCCAATCTTCAGAGTTGCGTTTAATTCTTTCCAATAAATCCCATCTGAATTCAATAGTCTTCATCATAAAAGATCCAGTACAAGAAGTATCGAGCATGGAGCGATTATTGAGAGAAAGCCAAGCATAAAATTTTTGAGTAATCATTTATCCTGAGAGCTCATGATTGGGGCATGAATATAACATTGACTTAAGCCTCCCCCTAGCTTGAGCGATGCTTTCTCCTTTGCGAGGCCAAAAATTATATATATATATATATATATATATATAGACACACACACACACACTTACGATCACGATGAACAAGATGCATAGGATAAAACTTCTGATGAAATTCCAATTTCAATCGTTTGTAGTTCCATGATCCCATATCATCACATAGCCCATAACATGTCAATGCCTCTACCTTCAAACATAAAGGGAAGACCTTCTTCTTGATAACATCATCGGGCATACCTGCAAGCTTAAATAATCCACAAACTTCATCCACATAGATTAAGTGTAAATCGGGATGCAATGTTCCATCTCTTGCAAAAGGATTAGCTAGCAGTTTCTCTATCATACCCGAAGGAATTTCAAACTAAAAATTTTCAGTAGGTTCAGTAGGTTGAGGAGAAACTCTTTGCTCTACTGGTCAGGGTGAAGATACCCCGAACAAGCCCCTCAAAGCATTATGTTCCATAGTAACAAGTGACAGTAAATTTCAGCATACTATATAAATTTTTCCTTACCAAATTGCACCTACCAAAGGCGCTTCACTCCCGGCAACGGCGCCAGAAAAGAGTCTTGATGACCCACAAGTGTAGGGGATCTATCATGGCCTTTTCGATAAGTAAGAGTGTTGAACCCAACAAGGAGCAGAAGGAAATGATAAGCAGTTTTCAGTAAGGTATTCTCTGCAAGCACTGAAATTATCGGCAACAGATAGTTTTGTGATAAGGTAATTTGTAACGAGTAGCAAGTAATAAAAGTAAATAAGGTGCAACAAGATCACCCAATCCTTTTTGTATCAAAGGACAAGCCTGGAGAAACTCTTATATGAAGGAAAGCGCTCCCGAGGACACATGGGAATTATCGTTAAGCTAGTTTTCATCACGTTCATATGATTCGCGTTCGGTACTTTGATAATTTGATATGTGGGTGGACCGGTGCTTGGGTACTGTCCTTACTTGGACAAGCATCCCACTTATGATTAACCCCATTGCAAGCATCTGCAACTACAACAGAAGTATTAAGGTAAACCTAACCATAGCATGAAACATATGGATCCAAATCAGCCCCTTACGAAGCAACGCATAAACTAGGGTTTAAGCTTCTGTCACTCTAGCAACCCATCATGTACTTATTACTTCCCAATGCCTCCCTCTAGCCCCAAACAATGGTGAAGTATCATGTAGTCGACGTTCACATGACACCACTAGAGGGATGACAACATACATCTCATCAAAATATCGAACGAATACCCAATTCACATGACTACTTATAGGAATACATCTCCCATGTCCTCAGGAACAAACGTAACTACTCACAAAGCATATTCATTTTCATAATCAGAGAGGTATTAATATGCATAATGGATCTGAACATATGATCTTCCACCAAGTAAACCAACTAGCATCAACTACAAGGAGTAATCAACACTACTAGCAACCCATAGGTACAAAGATTGCACACAAGAGATGAACTAGGGTTTGAGATGTGATGGTGCTGGTGAAAATGTTGATGGAGATTGCCCCCTCCCAATGAGAGGATCGTTGCTGATGACGATGGTGATGATTTCCCCCTCCCGGAGGGAAGTTTCCTCGGCAGAATAGCTCTACCGGATTCCTAGATTGGTTTCGCAACGTGGCGGCGGAGTTTCTTCCCAAAAGTTTGCTTTTGATTTTTCCTCAAACGAAATACTTCATATAGCAGAAGATGGGCACCGGAGGCCTGCCAGGGGGCCCACAAGGCAGGGGGCGCGCCCAGGGGGGTAGGGCGCACCCCCCACCCTCGTGGCCAGGGTGTGGGCCCCCTCTGGTGGATTATTTCACCCGTATTTTTTATTAATTACAAAAATAACTTTCGTGATGTTTCAGGACTTTTGGAGCTGTGCAGAATAGGTCTCTAATGTTTGCTCCTTTTTCAGCCCAGAATTCAAGCTGCCGGCATTCTCCCTCTTCATGTAAACCTTGTAAAATAAGAGAGAATAGGCATAAGTATTGTGACATAACGTGTAATAACAGCCCATAATGCAATAAATATCGATATAAAAGCATGATGCAAAATGGATGTATCATTGATCTCCCTGGGTTCTTCTCTCTTCAGCTCTATCTTCATTAGCCAAGGATCGTTGCGCTCATTGTTGGAGGAGGGAGATGACATGATGCCTGGCCTTGACAACCTTGGCAGAAAACAACTCGAAACAAAAACAGGAGATATTTGTGTGGTACAGTGATCAAAACCTTCAGGAGATTATATAATGATTTTTTACTGACCAAAAGAAGTATCGTGCAAGAAAACAGAGTCCGTAGAGCACACGAGGTGCCCACGAGGCAGGGGGCACGCCCAGGGGGTAGGGCACGCCCTCCACCCTCGTGGAAGCTTCGTGTCCTTCCTGGACTACTTCTTATTTTCCTATTTTCTTAAAAATTTCTATTAGAACTATTTTGGAGTCGGTTTACTTACCGTACCACATACCTCTTCCTTTTCAGAATCTGGAACGTTCTGGAAAGTATCCCTTATGTATTCCTATGGGGTTAAGGTTTCAATAACATTAGTTTCAACATTTATGGGATTACCTGAGATATAATGTTTGACTCTTTGACCGTTCACCACCCTCGGATTTGCGCCTTCGAAGTTGTTGATTTTTATGGCACCAGAACGATAGATCTCCTGGATGACGTAAGGACCTTCCCATTTAGAGAGGAGTTTTCCTGCAAAAAATCTTAAATGAGAGTTGTATAACAATACATAATCACCTACATTAAACTCACGTTTTTGTATCCTTTTGTCATGCCATCTTTTAACCTTTTATTTAAAATTTCTCATAAGCCTGGGTTCTCCATTCATCGAGTGAGCTAATGTCAAATAGTCTCTTCTCACCGGCAAGTTTGAAGTCATAGTTGAGCTCTTTAATGGCCCAATATGCCTTATGTTCTAGTTCGAGAGGTAAGTGGCATGCTTTTCCATGAACCATTTTATACGGAGACATACCCATAGGATTTTTATATGCAGTTCTATAAGCCCATAATGCATCATAAAGTTTCTTGGACCAATTCTTTCTAGATCTATTAACAGTCTTTTGCAAAATTAATTTAAGCTCTCTATTACTCAATTCTACTTGAACACTAGACTGTGGATGGTACAGAGATGCAACTCTATGATTAACATCATACTTAGCAAGAATTTTACGAAAAACACCATGAATAAAATGTGAACCACCATCAGTCATTAAGTATCTAGGGACTCCAAACCTTGGAAAAATAACTTCTTTAAGCATCTTAATAGAGGTGTTATGATCAACACTTCTAGTTGGAATAGCTTCTACCCACTTAGTAACGTAATCAACAGCAACTAAAATATGTGTTTACCCATTAGAGGAAGGAAATGGTCCCATATAATCAAAGCCCCAAACATCAAATGGTTCAATAACAGGTGAATAATTCATAGGCATTTCTTGACGTCTACTAATATTACCAATTATTTGACATTCATCACAAGACAAGACAAACTTACGGGCATCCTTGAAGAGAGTAGGCCAATAAAAACCGGATTGCAATACCTTATGTGCAGTTCTATCTCCGGCATGGTGTCCTCCATAAGCCTCAGAGTGACACCTGCATATGATCTATTCCTATTCATGCTCAGGTACACAACGTCTAATAACACCATCTACTCCTTTATAAAGGTGTGGGTCATCCCAAAAGTAATGTCTTAAATCATAGAAGAACTTTTTCTTTTGCTGGTATGTGAAACTAGGTGGTATAAATTTAGCAACTATGTAATTAGCATAATCAGGATACCATGGAGCAGTACAAGAAGCTTCTATGACAGCTAGTTGTTCATTCAGAAAGCTATCATCAATAGGTAGTGGGTCATCAAGAACATTCTCCAACCTAGAAAAGTTGTCTCCAACGAGGTTCTCAGCTCCCTTTCTATCAATAATATGAAAATCAAATTCTTGTAGCAAGAGAACCCATCTAATAAGTCTAGGTTTAGCATCTTTATTTTCCATAAGATATTTAATAGAAGCATGATCAGTGTGAACAGTTACTTTAGAATCAACAAGATAAGTCTGAACTTATCACAAGCAACTACAACAACTAAAAATTCTTTTTCAGTAGTAGCATAATTTCTTTGGGCACTGTCTAGAGTTTTACTAGCATATTGGATACCATTTAATTTCTTATCAACTCTTTGTCCTAGAACAGCACCTACAACATAATCACTAGCATCACACATAATTTCAAAGGGTAAATTCCAATCAGGAGGCTGAACAATAGGTGCAGAAATCAAAGCTTTCTTAAGTATTTCAAATGCTTCTACACAATCATCATCAAAGACAAAGGGAACATCTTTTTGTAAGAGATTAGTCTGAGGCCTGGAAATTTTTGAGAAGTCTTTAATGAACCTCCTATAAAAACCGGCATGACCAAGGAAACTTCTTATACCTTTAATGTCCTTAGGACATGGCATCTTTTCAATAGCATCAACTTTAGCTTTATCAACTTCAATACCTCTTTCAGAAATTTTATGCCCCAAGACAATAACTTCATTAACCATAAAGTGGCACTTCTCCTAATTCAAGACAAGATTAGTTTCTTCACATCTATGCAAAACTCGATCAAGGTTGCTTCAGCAATCATCAAAAGAAGTTCCATAGACAAAGAAATCATCCATGAAAACCTCAACAATCTTTTCACAAAAGTCAGAGAATATAGCAGTCATACATCTTTGAAAGGTAGCAGGTGCATTGCATAAACCAAAAGGCATACGTCTATAAGCAAAGGTACCGAAAGGGCAAGTAAAAGTTTGTCTTTTCTTGATCTTCTTTTAACACATGTATTTGAGAGAAACCAGAATAACCATCTAGAAAGCAAAAAAGTGTATGTTTGGATAATCTTTCTAGCATTTGATCAATGAAAGGTAAAGGGTAATGATCCTTTTTAGTAGCTTTATTTAATTTGCGGAAATCAATTACCATTCTATAACCTGTAACAATTCTTTGTGGGATCAATTCATCTTTATCATTAGGAACAACAGTAATACCTCCATTCCTAGGGACACAATGGACAGGACTTACCCACTGGCTATCAACAACGGGATAAATTATACCTGCCTCCAGAAGCTTTATTATTTCTTTTCTTACCACTTCTTCCATCTTAGGATTTAATCGTTGTTGGTGATCAAAAACCGGTTTCGCGTCTTTCTCCAATTTTATCTTGTGTTGCCATAGAGTGGGACTAGTGCCCTTAAGATCATCAAGAGTATATCCAATAGTAGCACGGTTCTTCTTTAGAGTTTTCAATAATATATTTTCTTCATGTTCTAAAAGGTTAGCACTAATAATAACATGATATATCTTTTTCTCATCAAGATAAGCATATTTAAGAGTATCAGGTAAAGGTTTAAGCTCAAACACGGGATCACCCTTGGGTGGAGGAGGATCCCCTAGAATTTCAACAGGCAAGTTGTGTTTCAAAATAGGTCCCTATTTAAAGAATACAACATCTATTTCCCTTCTTTCATTCATAAACATATCATTTTCATGGTTGAGCAAATATTGTTCTAAAGGATGATTAGGAGGCATGAAAATAGAAGCAAGACCAGTAATTTCATCTTTACTAGGCAATTCTTTATCATGGGGTTGTCTACGAAATTTAGCAAAATCAAACTCATGAGACATATCCCCCAAACCAACAGAAACAATATCCTTTTTGCAGTCTATCTTAGCATTAACAGTATTCAAGAAGGGTCTACCAAATATAATGGGACAAAACTCATCTTGTGGGGAACCAAGAACAAGAAAATCAGCAGGATATTTAAATTTCCCACACAAGACTTCAACATCTCTAACAATTCCAACTGGTGAAATAGTGTCTCTATTGGCAAGCTTAATTGTAACATCAATTTCCTCTATCTCAGCAGGTGCAATATCATGCACAATTTCTTTGTATAAGGAATGAGGTATTGCACTTGCACTAGAACCCATATCACGTAAGCCATGATAGCAATAATCTCCTATTTTAACAGAAATAACAGGCATGCCTACAACAGGTCTATGTTTATTTTTAGTGTCAGGTCTAGCAATTCTAGCAGCTTCATCACAAAAGTAAATAACATGCCCATCAATATTATCGGCCAAGAGATATTTAACCATAGCAATAGTAGGTTCAACTTTAATTTTCTCAGGGGGTGTATGCGTTCTAGTATTACTTTTATGAACCATAGTTGAAGCTTTAGCATGATCCTTTATTCTAACAGGAGAAGGTGGTTTCTCAATAAGCAGTAGGAACAACAGGATCAACATTATAAGTGATAGTCTTTTCTTCAACTTTAATAGGTGCAACTACTTTTACATCAATGGCAGGATTATATTTAAAACCACTTCTCCTTAGGGAGATCAACATGAGTAGCAAAGGATTCACAGAAAGAAGCTACTATCTCAGAGTCAAGTCCATATTTAGTGCTAAATTGCCGAAAAGCATCGGTATCCATAAAAGATTTAACGCAATCAAACTTGTGTATTATACCTGACTCCTTACCTTCGTCGAGATCCCAATCTTCAGAGTTGTGTTTAATTCTTTCCAATAAATCCCATTTGAATTCAATAGTCTTCATCATAAAAGAACCAGTACAAGAAGTATCGAGCATGGAGCGATTATTGAGAGAAAGCCGAGCATAAATTTTTTGAATAATAATTTCTCTTGAGAGCTCATGATTGGGGCATGAATATAACATTAACTTAAGCCTCCCCCAAGCTTGAGCGATGCTTTATCCTTCACGAGGCCAATATATATATATATAATTACGATTACGGTGAACCAGATGCATAGGATAAAACTTCTGATGAAATTCCAATTTCAATCGGTTGTAGTTCCATGATCCCATATCATCACATAGCCTAAACCATGTCAATGCCTTTCCCTTCAAAGATAAAGGGAATACCTTCTTCTTGATAACATCCTCGGGCATACCTGCAAGCTTAAATAATCCACAAACTTCATCCACATAGATTAAGTGCAAGTCGGGATGCAATGTTCCATCACCTGTGAAAGGATTAGCTAGAAGTTTCTCTATCATACCTGAAGGAATTTCAAAAGTAAACATTTTCAGTAGGTTCAATAGGTTGAGGAGCAACTCTTTGCTCTACCAGTTGGGGTGACGATACCCAGAACAAGCACCTCAAAGGATTATGTTCAATAGTAACAAGTGACAGTAAATTTCAGCACACTATATAAATGTTTCCTTACCAAATTCCACCTAACAAAGGCGCTTCACTCCTTGGAAACAGTGCCAGAAAAGAGTCTTGATGACCCAGAAGTATAAGGGATCTATCATAGTCCTTTCGATAAGTAAGAGTGTCGAAATCAATGAGGAGCGGAAGGAAATGATAAGCAGTTTTCAGTAAGGTATTCTCTGCAAGCACTGAAATTATTGGTAACAGATAGTTTTGTGGTAAGGTAATTTGTAACGGGTAGCAAGTAATAAAAGTAAATAAGGTGCAGCAATATGGCTCAATCCTTTTTGTAGCAAAGGACAAGCCTGGACAAACTCTTGTATAAGGAAAGCGCTCCCAAGGACACATGTGGATTATCGTCAAGCTAGTTTTCATCACATTTATATGATTCATGTTCGGTACTTTGATAATTTGATATGTGGGTGGACCAGTGCTTGGGTACTGCCCTTCCTTGGAAAAGCATCCCACTTATGATTAACCCTTATTGCGACCATAGCATGAAACATATGGATCCAAATCAGCCCCTTACGAAGCAAATCATAAACTAGGGTTTAATCTTCCGTCACTCTAGCAACCCATCATCTACTTATTACTTCTCAATGCCTTCCTCTAGGCCCAAACAGTGGTAAAGTGTCATGTAGTCGACGTTCACATGACACCACTAGAGGAAAGACAACATACATCTCATCAAAATATCGAACAAATACCAAATTCACATGACTACTTATAGCAAGACTTCTCCCATGTCCTCAGGAACAAACGTAACTACTCACAAATCATATTCATGTTCATAATCAGAGGGGTATTAATATGCATAAAGGATCTGAACATATGATCTTCCACCAAGTAAACCAGCTAGCATCAACTACAAGGAGTAATCAACACTACTAGCAACCCACAGGTACCAATCTGAGGTTTGGAGACAAAGATTGG
The DNA here is from genome assembly GCF_003073215.2 of Triticum urartu. Lineage (NCBI taxonomy): Eukaryota > Viridiplantae > Streptophyta > Magnoliopsida > Poales > Poaceae > Triticum > Triticum urartu. The sequence continues at coordinate 373,692,523 of NC_053023.1, read as the reverse complement.
ATACAAGAGATGAACTAGGGTTTGAGATGAGATGGTGCTGGTGAAGATGTTGTTGAAGATTGACCCCCTCCCGATGAGAAGATCGATGATGATGATGATGGTGATGATTTCCCCCTCCCAGAGGGATGTTTCCTCGGCAGAACAGCTCCGCCGGAGCCCTAGATTGGTTCCGCCTCGTGGCGGCGGAGTTTTGTCCCGTAAGCTTGCTTATGATTTTTTTCTAGGACAAAAGACCTCATATAGCAGAAGATGGGCACCAGAGGCCTGACAAGGGCACACGAGACAGGGGGCGCGCCCAGGGGTAGGGCGCCCCCCCCCCTTGTGGCCAGGGGGTTGGACCCCTCTAGTTAATTGTTTTGCCAGTATTTTTATATATTCCAAAACATGCTCCCGTGAAGTTTTAGGACTTTTGAGTTGTGCAGAATAGGTCTCTAATATGTGCTCCTTTTCTAGCCCAGAATTCCAGCTGCCGGCATTCTCCCTCTTCATGTAAACCTTGTAAAATAAGAGAGAATATGCATAAGTATTGTGACATAATGTGTAATAACAGCCCATAATGTAATAAATATCGATATAAAAGCATGATGCAAAATGGACCTATCAGGGTATGAGTGGAGCGAGCTGGCGTGAGGTTGGTGGGAGTGAGGAGGAAGAAGAGCACCCAAGTTTACTTGGGGGCGGTGTGCTGGTTGTGGGTAGAGCCTCTCATTAAGTAAATATATGGGCTTTTGAATTGACTTTATTATTTACTAGGGTGGATGGGCTGTTTTTCCTTGGGCCCAGAGAGACAATTACTACTATTACAATGGAGACACTCTATAGCTACCCAGAAAAATAATTACTACTAGTATAGTGGATACACTACCACTTCTGGCTCCTCCGAGGTCATCGAAACATCTCCCTCTACTGAATGTCGTTTTACTTTTGTTCACCGACATGCAGGCCATGCAACGTGCGGGCCCAAATCCCATCCACCAAATTAGAAGGCGGTATGCAGGCGGAGAGTCACCCCGGTCATAGTGTTGCAGTAACGAGCCGTCGTATCACAAAACCCCACCTCCCCGCAGTCTAAGTTTGACAGACAAAGCAACCATCATTTCACTCTTCGTTGAATCCCCTTCTCCCTCACTGTCTTCAAGCAAGCCAACACTCGCATCTGCCACCATTCTTCTCTCCCAACGAAGGGAAGGTAAGCGGATCCGTGATGTTGGTATATTTTCGTTTAGAGAAAAAAAGAAATTTTGCAAAGTAGTAACTGATCCTCACTCTCTTTTTTGTTTCATTGTCATTATGATTGTGTTTTCCTTTCAGTGGTCTCCTAGTATTCGTCATTTTCATGATGGACCAAGGAGAACTAGGCAAAGATCTGCCGATATTGGAGCAGACACGAGAGGCTGATCCCCACGAGACAGAGAGCTCCAAGATGATGGAGGCAGCCACCGAGCCAACCCCAGATACGCTCACGGCCACTACTGAGATGGTCAATGCCCCGTTTGAGATTACAGCCCCCATGCCCCAGCAAGAGCAGTTTTCCCCTTCGAGGATGTGTCCCCCCCCCCCGCTGAGCTGCCCAAGATGATTTTCTTCTTTGCCGATCTCGATTGTGGTTTTTCATCCAAGTATGTGGTCATGAATAATGCAAAATTTTATTAGATTCGATGCCATGCTATACATAGTGGTTTAAATAACTTGTGTTTCTTATACTGGAAAGTAATTCTGAATTTGTTTATGTTTCAATTAGAGCCCTGATGCAGACAAGGATTGTGTGGTTGTACATGTCACTCTCTATGAGGCGGATGACCTGAATATACGCACTAGGAAAACAGAGTTCTTAGGTTTTTGTTTCCTGGAAGCCAATTGCGCTTATACCAATGTCGAGTTGTATTCCAGCCTCACTGTGTCAGGCGTGTTGTCCAGGGTGTACTGAAGCACAAGAAGTTCAAAGCTACTCCTTCATTTGTGAGGCATACTGTTCTTGTCAAGCTTACGCGGGAAGATGATGTGGCATGCCTCCAGAAACAATTTTATGAGTGGCAAGGCCACAAGGTTATCTTCAAGAAGGTTCACATGATTGAGCTGCTGTCGGACGTCCTCGATGATGTTCATGGCAAGATCCGTCTTGTGTCAATCCCAAATTAGATCGAGGCATGCAATAGTTGCCCCAGCTAGTGTTTAATAGTAGTTTGGATTGTGCCTAATTAACCGAACCTTGCCTATTATCGAGCCCTCTAGGGCTAGTACTCTGTTTGAATCCGTTTATGGGAACTACTGCTACTTTTGTGTGCCGGTGAATCGTGTGAGAACCATCATAATTTTTGTCGAAACAGATGCATCCTCGCTAGTTTTTTCATGAATATGGAATGGTAAGACATAAGTTGTCACGATTTATCATACAAGCAGTGTGTGTTTGATGAAATAGAGTACTGGTTCGATAACTATGCGCCAATGTATACATAAGGTACGTAAGGCTGGTTAAGTACTTGTAAACACTGTTGGTGCTACCCCACTTGTAAGAAGTTGTGCAAAACACGGCACATTGGCTCAGCTCACTTCAACACTAGGCTATCGACCAGCTAACAATCAATAATTTGTTGTCTGACATATAAGCAACTATGTATCTTGTTAAAGTGGTTCATGCAGTTAACTAAGGCTACAGTGTAAATTTCAAACGTTCACACGCTAGTCCAGCGTTCATGTGGAACACTTACATTAAACTCGGCTTCATAAAAAACTTGAAAACCATAAGTTAAGAAATTTTATACATCTCAGTGGTACATAGAACATAACAAACATACTAGTTCACAGCAAAAGACAAAGTTGTGAGAAGGTTTACAAATCAGAAAAAATCAAGCAAGGCTTCTCTAAGCAAAGGGCCTCCCTAGGCATGCTTTAATTTACTGGAGTTCACTCTGGTTTTTTCTTGTTGCCACCATCCAGGGTTAGGTTCTCTCATTCTAGAATAACCAATTATAATTGTTTTCTCAGTTGGAATGCTGAATTGAACCATGTAGTGTATTGACCATATGAAATTCTTGTGCATTCCACTAAATTTAAGCACCGCTATTTGTAGAAATAAGCAGACCACAATGCCTCTTGTATGCGCACCTGTCCCAAAAACCTCCATGCAGTCGTGCCAGCTAGTCCTCGGTCCATGGATGAACTGGTAGAAAGTGCATTCCAGACTAGGATGCAATTGTTTTCGCTCGTCCCTGCACTGCAATCTGGAAGTAAAATGTACGAATCAACTTCTTTTATATTGCGGTGGTCATTCTACCTAGTTACTACCAATGTAGGAATACCTGGAAGATGGGTGGTTAGAGGACGGCAACTAGGAATAGCCATCTCATTTTGTGCACTTCTATTAAAACTGAGGTGTGTACTTTTGATTGCGCAGATAGAAATGATATGGAGACAGACATCCCTGTTTGTGCAAATACAAAATACGGTTATTTAAAGAGTGACAGTTATTTGCAGTGGCATATCATTAACAACAGCATCTACTGTGTCATAATTGGCACTACATTGACAGTATGAAAGTGCCCTTAAGTAAGTAGCATCACATCATATCAACACTACCACTAGATTAACATGTAGAACAATAGCATTAGTATTGCTGTCATGAGAGTAGCACATGGTCAGTAAATGTGCAATCAAATTTGTGCAGTTCCACTGGGATGAAGCAATGTTAGCGATGTGAGATTTAAGTGTAACTGCAAAAACACAATTCATGGGAAACGAAGAAAGACGAAAGCACTTCATAAAATGGTGGTGGCATTGTTTCAATTTATCGATGACACTAGACCATTACTTATAGTGACATTAGGTGGCATTGCTTAATGCTTCATGTGATTTTACATTAACGGTAGCGATATGGGCGTAGGGACATCAGGGGCATAAAGTGGTGAGGCAGATTTGGTTGCCGAGAGCGGCAAACACTCAGGCAGCATGTCTGCTTTTTTGCCATATCTATCTCCTCGGCGACATTTTCCTATGTGAGCACAGGAAATCTAGACCTGCTCATTCTCATTTGCATTGTCCCCTAACACCCCTCACTTTCTTTCCTTTTTCGACCAAGAGACAGGTCCATTTCCCCCCACCCTTCGCCATCCACCATGCTTTCTTCGCCTTCTCAACCAGGAGACCGGTTGGGTAGCCAGTATCTACTACTTTCCCCCGTTCCTCTTAAAACCAAGTCCTAGATTCATGCTACAGTTTTCCCACTTTCTTCCCTGTTTGAACCAACTCTTAGATTCGGCTCTATGATCTAGCTTTACCTCTAATAATAGTAAAAGTCTAGGTGGCTTTGGAACAGCTGACGGAAGTAGAAAAAGATCCACACGCAGCCACGTGGGGAGCTGGGGCAGTAGAGCAAGGCAGGTTTCGAAGGAATATATACCCGAGGGTCGTCGGCATGTGGCAAAGACGGCGTTGGGAGGCCACATCTTGGCCATAATACCACAGGGAGGAAGAAGGGGTCGGAGGCCCTCCTGAGCCGGTGCTCTCTCGGAGAGAATGTCACGACCGTCGATCAGGACGCGCGAACAGCCGTTGGTCTCCTCCCTCGCCGCCGCCGACAGCATGAACGATGCACCTACACCCCTGCCCCGGTCGAGCTCTTCCGGCCGGATTTGTGACCAGCCGTGAGCACACAGAGTGTGGCCACCTATGTCTTTCTTAGATCCGAAGAGCATGAGAGAGTGAAAGAGAGGAACCCTAGTAAAGCAAGCGCTAAGGCTCCTGCTTATATATATATATACACATAAACACTATTCAGATCATGGGATCAGAATAACATTCTGATCACAACCTGACCTGCCCCGCTAATAGTACGTTGAAATTCCCTGTGAACTAGGTTTAACTTCCGCCAACATTGCCCAAATGGGGCTTGCGATATACCGTTGGAAAGCTATGGACACCAATATCATGACCAACTTAAATTTTTGGCAAAATATAAGTGGTTTAAGAGAAGAGTTGAAAACCGTTTTTTCTTCGCACAAAAAACGTGAATCGTATTTTCGATCGCATTTCTAAACCATTTATCGGAATGAGGTATATAATATGGCGTTGGAAAGCTGCTGCAAAACCGCTCCTTCCACATGTTGAAAGTTTTCTCTAATACCCTATGGTTAAAGAGTAATTTGAAAAAAACATGAAATTTTGTAAATCGAACAGCTGAGTTCGTTTTTATGATGTCATTTCTAAACGGCTAATCCAATGGAGGCATATGATACGGCGTTGGAAAGATTATGAAAATGCGCTACTTTTTCATCTTGAAAGTTTTTTTCTCATTTTGAATGGTTTAAGAGTAATTTAGAAAATGGTCCAAGTCCTACCGAGTTCGTATTTCGAGCTAATTTTTTAACCATGCGTCCGAATGCAACAAATGATATGGAGTTGGAAAGCTTGAACAATTGCGAAGCTTTTTGGTATGTATTGTTTCTCGCAATTCTTTACGGTTTTAAGTCAGTTTCGAAAATGGCGAAAAACGTATTTTCGCCGTAATTTCTACAAACTTTATCGGAATGGGGCAAATAATATACCGCTGAAAACCTACGGAAAATGCGAAACTTTTTCATATTGATGGTTTTCTCTGATTCCTAGCCATTTTCAAGTAATTTCGAAAATGGCGGGATTATGCGTTTTGCCTTTATCGCGAAATAGATGCATCGAAAATGCACCGCGTGAAGAACCTGAACTTCTCGGTGCGTGTACCTGAACTTCACTCTGTTTTTCATGTGATTTTTTTGCTCGTAGGTCTCCATCCACTGCTCGTAACTCTCCATCCATTCATCGGAATTGAGCAGGTGATATACCGATGGAAAGCTGCTGTAAGCACGCAAGTTTCCCGTGTTGAACGTTTTTTCGTACACACAACGATTTTAAAAGTTTTTCATCTCAAATTCATTCAGTGTAGTAGTTGAACTTCCTGCTGTTTTCATGTTGATCTTCTGTGACGTATTTTTGTTTGTAATTTTCTCATCCATTCGTTAGTGTTACACAAATGATATTATTTTTGTACAAACCTCTCTCACAATAATTTTTTTAATTTTCTCCGACGGAAGACTTGAACTTATAACAACAAAAGTTTTAGCTTTTGTTTTTTATTCCTTTTAATACAAAATGCACACTGTGTAGCATGTGAACTTCTAGCAGTTATCAATCTGAACTTCTCCCGGTTACGTGAAAATAACTGAGTTTTTTATGAATTTTTAATCAGATTTTTCCTAATCCTTTTTCATGAATTTTTTAAGCGTTCTTTTTTTAAATGTTAAACTTCTCGTTATTTTATTTTTGAACTTCTTGTTTCCATTCTTTAATAACGAGGAAAATTTGAGTTTTCTATAATCATCGAACGTCTCCATCTTTTTAACCTGGACTTCCTGGTTTTATTTCATAATCCTTTTTTATGAAATTTTAGAGCATCCTATTTTTAAATATTGAACTTCTTTGTTTTTTATTTTTGAACTTCTTGTTTCCATTCTTTAATAACAAAGAAAATCTGAGTCTTATATAATCATCAAATTTCTATATCGAACCGCTCTAACTTTTTTTATTTGAATTTATTTTATGTTTTTTTAGAAATGTGAAAATTTTAGTTTTGTTAGAAACATCAAACTTCTTCATTTTTTGAATTGAACTTACTTGTTTTATTCTTTATTAACCAAAATAATTCAAGTTTTTAATTAAATATCAAACTTCTCCATGTTTTTAAATTGAACTTCTTGGTTTTATTCTTCAGTAATGAGAAAAACTGAGTTTTTAATGTACATTGAATTACTCAGTTTTTGAAAATTGAACTTCTTTGTTTAATCTTCAGTATCGGGGAAAATCTGAATTTTAAAAAAAGGGGAATTTTTTGTTATTCCCTTTTTTTAGTTTGAACTTATTAGTTATTCTTTAGAACGACAATGTGAGGTTTTTAACAACTTTGCAATTCTCTGTTATTTTAATTGAACTTCTTAGTTTGATTTTTTACTAACGAGAAAAATCGAGTTTTTTGAAATTCTTGGTTTTAATTTTTTTATAATGTGAAAAATCTGAATTTTTTATAGACATCGAACTTCACCATTTTTTAAACTTGAGCTTCTTAGTTTTATTGGTTAGTAACGGGGAAAATCCTTTTTTATATAAACCACACCATTATTTTAATTTGAATTTCTAGTTTTTATAGAATGGAGGAAATCTGTTATAAAATCTTTTTGAAATGCTCCTCTTTTTTAATTTGGACTTCTATGATTTTTTTATAAACAGGGAAAATCCGTTATAAAGATTTTTGAAGTACATTTTTTATTTGAACTTCTTGCTCAAATTTTTTGAACTTCCAAATTTAACTTTTAGATATAAAAAACATCATTTTTTTAATGTGTGCCTACTTCGGTTTTTTTAAATTTGAACTTCTTGTAGAATTTTGTCGCGACATTTTTATGCATTTTTTGTTGTCGGTGAAATGGCCTAGGCGGTCCCTTTATTTTCATTTGCTGATGTTTCTTCTGTATGTACTACACGTGAACTTCGGAATTTCTAAAACATGAACTTCACATGCTACTGAAATTCAAAAAAAATTAGACACAACAATACACATACATTTTTGCGTGTGCCACATGGACGACCAACACATTAGCAAGCTTGGTACCAACATACGTTTTCTAAAATCTTTAAAATTTGGCATGTAGACATAGTATAACTTCCTGAACATCTACACTAGCATTAACAATTTTTAGCGTCAAGGAAGAGGGGCTTGGGTGGTGTGTGTCCGCTGACGGCAAGGAAGAGCGGCGCACAGTATCGCAATAGAGGAGAACATGGAAGTTCAAAGAAAATCCCGCTGACCGTTCTTCTGCTCTGTTCACTGTAGTAGAAATGCAGAAATTAAAAACAGGTGCAAAACAAAATTGGTGATGTTGCCATAGCCAACATCGTTACCAGTAGAATGTAATGCTACAGGAAAAACAAAATAAAAGAAATACTCTATCACAGTCAACACAAACAGCAGCAACAGAATTTGTTAATTCTACAGTGAAATGCCCTCAATGTTCGCTCTCTCACTGTCAGCACAAACTTATGCGGCAGAGAGAACACATCAGCGCCAGACTCTAGGAGGTTGTTACATGGCATGGAAGATAGAAACCAAAGAAGTCGTTGTGTTGGGGCAATGATGGACGGCGGGGCAATGTCAGAGGCGGGCTCTAGAGGCAACTCACCTGGACTGCAAGGTGTTATCCGTCTCTATACAGCAAATTTGAACTGCACATTGAACATAACTCGACCGGAACTGTAAGATGTTCTACCATCTTCGTCGCTGAGGAGTGCCCATGGAGAAGGGCGGAAACAAGGTGCGTGACGGCGCCCGTGGTCTCTAAGGAAGCGGCAAGGGGGCGAGGTGGATGTCGTAGGTCATGGCGACGGGACCGGCAGAGCAGTGACTCGATTCGCCGAGGTGGGTGGCTGGGATGAGGGCTGGCTGACAGCGCCACAAGGGCAGCGTGCAGGGGCAAATGCATCCATTCCTAAGAACGACAGATGAGGGTGGTCGCGGTAGCGGTGCCATGGCTAAAAGGGGAAGCTACGGGGGGAGGGAAAGAAGATGGAGCAGCTAGCTACAATAGAGGGAGGGGGCCTATGCCATGGCGGCGCACATGGTGGTGTCACACCGACGAGGGTCGCGCCCCCGAAGGTCGTGGTGTTGGCTCCCGCCAAGGAAGGAGGCTGGCGGTCCCCGTTGGTGGTGTCAGCGAGGGTCGGGAAGGTGGTTACCTTCGGGGATGGAGGCTGGTGGACGGGGCCAGGCGGTGGCGCGGGAGTTGGCCGGGGCACGGCGGCGGTGGGGGTAGGGAGGGAGGCGGCGGCGGCGCGATGCAGTTCGTGGGAGGGGCCAGATGGGATCGAGGAGGGGTGGTGGCGAGCGGGTGGGGTGTTTTTTTTTCTTTTTACCGATCGCGGGATCTCAGGAACATCCAATCCCTCCTATATATAGGCCTGCTGTGATCCAAATAGTTATTCTAATCCCAGGATCAGAATAGTGTTGTCCTATCAAAATAGTTATTCTAATCCCAGGATCAGAATAGTGGAGTGATTTTGTTGTACCAGCTTCAAAAAAATGCGCTCCTACGTGTACTCACGAGTGGGTGTGAGAGAACTAGGGTGTGCATGCACCGCTTCTCTTCAGGAGAGTACAATATACTATGCCTAAAGAATGTTCACCACAAGAGTAATACCGCAAGAGTAATAGTATAAGTGTGTGATGTGTGAGTTAAAATAAAAGGTGTGCGACGTCTTTTAGTTTTTAGAAGTTCTGAGGGTAGGGTGTGAAGAGCACATATGTGTGTGTTGTCTACCTGCAGATAGATGGTGGGTGTGAGAGGAGTCGGGAGAGTCATGACTCGTGAGGGTGCATGTGTGCGTGAGAGAGAGGGGCACGTATCAATGCAATGCATGTGTCTGTAAACCATATCTGACAAACATTCGCCACAAGCCGTTTCCTGATGAATGCCGTAAGAACCATTAGATCGGCATCGGACAATGTCAGTTTTGCCATGTCACTTAACAGAACAGCCACTCCTCCGACACACAAATCTTCCACGTGAGTGTTAGCAATTGACGCATGCTTCTCCCTCCGTTCCAAAATGATGTGCATATAGCTTTATTGAAAATCCGAACCTCGCAAACTTGTACCGAGTTTTCGTGTACCAAAATGCACATATAGAATACCCAGTATATATCACTTCATTCATCTTTGAGAGGTAACTATAAAGATGGGGAGGAGTGTACAAAGAAATACCGTCGTATCACCTGCAGCAATTTCAACCATCCTTTGGTGTGAGGAATATCAAGGAACTCTATATGATATGATTTTTATAGGATTTTTTCCTTTAGAGCCAATTGATTCATATGAATAGATTCATATACTCCACATTTCAAAGAAAAATAAACATGATATAATTTTTATAGCTTTAGAGCCACTTGGTTCATATGAATGGATTCCTATACTCCCATAATTTCAAAGGAAAATAAACATTAGCGTATATTCAATAGAAAAGTTCCTATGACGTGAACCAAATGACATCTCTTTTCTAATCCCCCTCATAGGAAGTGAGATACATGTCATCTCTAGATTCAATAGAAAAGTTCCTATGATGTGAACCAAATGACATCTCTTTTCCAATCCCTACTCATAGGAATTGAGATACATGTCATCTCTTTCCCTACAGCTTCCATGTATACATCTTCTATTCCTAAATAGCTAGTAAAACCCACTAGTAGCTTTTTTCCTAGACATGCAACTATGGCACAAGAACACGTCATGCATGCAAGTCATAAATCACATTGTTTTTTTACTCTATGCATGCAAGCACCAGATCATCAATTCATGCATGTTACTCATAAGTTATTTCTTGCATTAGATTTTGTATTGACAATGTATGTGTTTGTCACGTACACCCATATGTAGTTCACATTCACATTTTTGTTAGAAATGTCATTCTTTTAACTGCAATTCATTTTTTCTCGTTGTACTCCCTCCGTCTAGGTGTGTAAGTCATCTTCCGAAAACCAAATAATCCCAAAACACTTAGGCACGGTACATTAACTCCCTCCTCGTTTCTTGTTTCGTGACATATCAACCAATAAGAGATGTGGGCCATGCATGCTTTCAATGGCTTGAGACTTTCAAACATGACATGCAGTGGTTAATTCATTGCTTGCAATGTTATTAACTAGCAAAAAAAACCTAAGATGACTTATACACCTAGATGGAGGGAGTATTACATTTTAATTTTAAGCATACATTCACTTCCCATTAGTTATAGATTTTTTTGGAGGAACTTTTATGCATTATTTTGAGTAGAGTAGCAAATTTCACACGGCCGCGGGTATATCAAAATGCAAGGCCCATGCATCATTGCCTTTCGGTCAAACCTACGTCCAAAAATTTTTGTACGTATATCTCCACTAGTCCCCGAACCCAAAATGACGCCTCGTTCCCGTAAAACCAAGCGGCCCACACATATCAAGGCATTGACTTGAACTCAATCCCTCTCCTGCTTACTACGACATGGCCCCGCACGCTGTAGTACTCCTACAAACCCTACCGCCACACGCATCATCGGTTTTCTTCAAGAGGACGAGGGAGAAGCGGATTTGTAGTGGAGGCGCTTTCAAAAAAAGATTTGTAGTGGAGGCTCCTACCCTAGGGTGCCCTAGGTAGCTGCCGCACACGTCATTGGTTTTATCTTTTCTTTATGCTCTTCCGCCCTAGAGTGAAATGATGGTTGCTTTGTCTGTCCAACTTAGTGCGGGAAAGGCGGGCTTTGTGATTTGACCCCTCATCGCTCATTTACTACTACTGCGGCGCTACGACCGGGGTGCCTCTAAGTCAAACCACTGCTCCGAACTGTAATTGAGTGCATCACGCATGGAACAAGACGGTGCATGAGCCACATATCGGCCAAAGGGGTCCTGTTAAGTGTGTCGCCATTTCGTGTGTGGACTGACCTTGCTTGCGCTGCTACGCCAACACGACAGGAGCAACCTACCACTTGGTTTTGCTCCTTGGTGAATCCCGACTATATTGATCTAAAAAGATACTACTCCCTCTGTCTCGGTTTATAGGGTGTGCACGTAGTTCTAGGTCATCCATTTGACTAACTAAATATGAGTTACTATGTCACAAAAAGTATATCATTGGATTCTTAGGCTGGCCATAGGGGGTAACATAAGTAGTATCATGTACTTGGGACTCGCAAACATGCTTATGTGGCAGGCAATTAAAGAAGAGAGATATGGTTATAGTAACATAGGTAGATACCGTAACATAATAAATGTGGTGCTACTATGTGTCATGCATGTCAATAAATGAGACCACCTATGATACTGTGCACTATAGAGGTAGTAACATAGACTAGTAACATATGCATGTTACTAGTCTAAGTTACTCCCCACTATGGCCAGCCTTAAGTGGATGTAGTTTCTAAACATATACTGTTCATCACATATATAGCCAGTTAAACTCTCAACCTAGAACGACATGCATGCCCTGTAAACCGATACGGAGGAAGTAGTAAAAATGAGGTGATTTTACCAAGCGGTGGGCGCGGGAGCATGGCCTGTCATGCGGTCCCACGTGTCATGGTGTACCAAGGCGATGCGCGTCCCTCTTGAGGCAGAACAATGGCAGAAGCAATACGTGGTTTTCTTGAAGGAGATGATGGCGAAAATTCAGCAAAGTGTGAAATAATGGTTGCTTCGTCCGTCTGGGAAGGTGCGGCATTACGATTTGACGTCTCATTGCTCATTACTACTACTGGGGCGCTACGACTGGGGTGCGTCCCCCTGCTGTTTTGCACTGTTATTTGGTGCATGACACATCGACCCGGTTGTTATATGTCCCACATGTTGGCGAGAGGAAGTACATAATTCATGAACGCGAGCGTCGACGGAAGAGTACAAGACACGGCTTGGTTTTTGTTGCTTCACGCGATCCATCGATACAAACCCGAACTAAAAAAGGGTGAGGGCGGTTCTTTTCCCGCGCAGCAGGCAGGGGAGTTTGGCATAGTATGTTCGAGGCAATGAGGCAGAAAGGGAAACAAGCAAATATAGGTTGAGCGACTTAGTTTTGGTAAAATCTGATTTTACCGAGTATGTACCCAATATGGAGGTAGTACTACTTACTACTCCCTCATTTCCGGTTTATAGGGCTCATCTAAAAAAATCATTTTTTTATAAGTCTCAATTCTACTAGTAGTAGTACCATCACATGTTTGGATTTCGAGGTGCGTTAAGTCAATCGATGCAAGCAGTGTCAAGATAAAACTCACCAATGCATGTAGAAGTTCATGGAAATTTAGTGGTGATGCAAACATTCATTGTAATTAATGCATCGGTAAACATAACTTCTTGAGAAAAACGAGCGTACTAATTACTTGTGCAAACTACGAAATTAATTCCACCACTCACCGTCTACCTTGGTTGGAGAGATTTTGAAATTGAGTCATAAGGCTGGTCATAGTGGGGAGTAACTTATACTAGTGTCATGCATATGACACTAGGCTAAATTACTACCTTCATAGTGCAAAATAACATAGTAGTAGTGTCATAGGTGGTTTCCTTTAATAGCTTGTAGACTCATCTTGTCTTGGAAAGTGCTATGTTACAGTAACATATTATGTTACCACCTCTCATTAACTACTTGCCACATAAGCAAAAATTTCTTGAAATGCGCTATGTTACTACCTAAGTTACTCCCACTATGACTAGCCTAAACCGGAAAGGAGGGAGTAGTAACATAGCCTAGGGTAGCTTGCTGCACCACAGACTCCAAGGAAATTGCTATAGTACTAATCCTACTACTAAAAGACATATTTCAAACAATATGATAATCTCTTTAACCAAGGTAGGGACGGGGAGTAAATGGAGGGAGTAGTAAAATTTTCTCCTCTTCCTGCGAGCCACCGCGCGTGTGGGTGAGGGAGAGGGCGTAGGTGTAGTAAGCAAGCTTCTCCTCGTCCTGCGACTCTGCGAGCCATCGCGCCTGTGGGCGGGGGAGACGGCGTAGTAAGCAAGCTTCTCCTCGTTCTGCGAGTTGATGGGACACATCAAAAGTACTAAGCATCTACAGTGTATAGAGGCTTGCCTCTAAGGTAGGCCCCACATGGTTTGCCTCTTACCAAATGAAAAAAACCGAGCATGTGAGATGGTGAACGGAGGGAGTATAATACCATTAGTATTACAATTCTTTTGGAAGGGTTGTAGTAGTCCCTCCCATTGACATGAACGGACCATGCGGGTTTCATGGAGGCATTTGAATGTGGCAAGGAGGCGTGTTCAGCCGGGCGTGCAGTGAGCGGTGCCCTCGACTCTGACATACAACACAGCGCCGTTCTTCCACTGGTGTGTGGGCTCTTTGGGTACCTGGCCTGCATGTCAGTGACCCAACACAGGCAGCGCACGACAGAGGAGCTTTTGGTGGGCCAGGGCGGTCAGAAGGGGGCATTTCATAAACAGATGATTGTTCATTGAGTGTGACATCATCTATTTCATGTAGATAAGCCTACTATATAACGTAAGAGAATTTTAGAATTTTCATATATACGTTGATGGCCCATTTGATACGTTGTGATTCATAAAGACCGCTGCAAACATCAATGTTCTGCTTATCACAGTTAAGATTGATTAATACCCATAACAATCCATGTCCTTAACAAAGGCTGCATGCACGTATAGGTTGAGCACGTGTCTTGCGTCGTGTGCTGTGTGCATGCAGGCGTGCGAGTGTTGCGTGCGTGCATGTGTACCTTTCAGTGTTGCATGCATGTGTGCGTGCGTGTGTGTGTTCATGAGTGCATGTGTACGTGTCAGTGTTGCACGCCTGCATGCGTGCATGTGTTCGTGAGTGCATGTGTATGTATTGCTCGCCTGCAGGCGCACGTGTCTTCATGCGAGTGTTGCGTGCGTGCATGTGTACGTGCGGGATGAGGGTACACGTCAGTCGAGTGACTTTTTCATCTCTGGTCAATCGTTTTTCCAACCGTTGGATATGAAATCAAGGGCTTGTAGTTCATATTCAACCTCCACCCCCCTGAGCCGCCAGCCACCATCGGCCGAACCACCGGCCCCCGCCGCCCGCGGCCGAGCGCTGCCTCGCCGCCCCGCCCGCCCCGAATCACTCTCCATCACTGGTCCGCCGCCGCCCCGGCCATCCCTCTTAGCCCCCCCCCCCGCCCCCCCCCCCCCCGTGCCGAGCTTTTTCTCCAGTGATTCCCACGCCACCACCCAATCACCACACCCCCATCATCAGCGACTGCCAACCAGAGGTCTCACGACTTCGAATCCCCACCGACCACTAATTTATTACCATTTTTTGTCTTTCATATACGCACTGACAGGTGGGCCCTATGTAATGTGCGGTGCTGAATGTGGACCGTTTGACTAGTCAATTGATCGTGTCATCAACAAATTACAGAGTTGTATGGTGAGCCAGTTACTGTATGATCACCATAAAATGTATTTTATTAAAACAATACAGACTCAAACTACCATTTCTTTCCTTCATATACGTGCTGACATGTGGGCCCCACGGTTATGCGCGCCGATGATGCAACACTAGTAGCACCACGTGGAATGTTTGACTGGTCAATTGATCATGTCATCAATAAAATACAGAGTTGTACGGGTGAGCCAGTGACTGTATAATCATGTCATGTATTTTTTCACACGATACAGACGCAAGCGCTCATATATATGCGCAAGCACTCACCGCTATAAGCGCGCACACGCAGACCCTGCCCCTATGAGCACCTTCAAGAGAGTGAGCTAGCATATGATCTTGAGATTTTACGAAGTCACCATAGGTGCCTCACAATCGAGGGGAACGTATCTTCCCACTGAACGCACATCGCCGGAAAATACTAAAATTAATAGAGGATAAATGCGAGCACCAGGACTTTAACCCTGGTGGGCTTGGGAAACCACTGTCCTCCTAACCATCCGACCACAAGTTGGTTAGCACCACAAAATGTATGTGGTGACCGTGTTGAGCTTATTCTGAAGTCTAGTGACCATATCGTGCTTTCGCTTCAAATACAATGACTGTAAATGTTGTCAAAAAAATACGGAGCATGCATTAAATACAATGTCTGTCGGTGTCATCAACAAAATACGGAGACGCATCATGAGCTAGATACCATATGATCACCACGAGAATGTATACAGTGACCGTAATGAGCATATTCTAAAGTCGAGTGACCATATAGTGCTTTCTCTTGAAATACAGTGACCGTCACACGTGAATGTGTCAGGGGCATGCATACTTTTAGAGGGCTGAGAGATAGTTTGCGTGCGTACGTGAAAGTGGTGTAGAAAGAGGGGGTGTCCGGTGGAGACAAGGAGAGATATGCCCTTCGTTTCTCTTTTCTGTGACTAATATTTTAGGAGAAAATATAAACATTCACAATGCAGAACAATTTTTTTGGATGCACCATGCAATTAACTGTCATGTATAACATTGTACTATTGTATATGCTTATTTTCTTAGTGGCCGATTGTGTGTGTGGTGTGATGGGCACATCATTTCCAGTTGTGGTGGGCACATCATTTCTAGTTGTGGTGGATCAACGTGAGGACTCATGGGTCGGTTCCATCCTGCGCCACATAGGTTGGACCGAGACGCATTATATGAAGATCCATGTGGAGGACTCGGCGTACAAGACAAAGCTACCAGAGTCGTGGAGGACTTTATCCCCACTGATGATAAGCCGACCATATATGATTTGTAACCCTAGGCCCCGAGTATGTTATAGAAGCCTGGGGGCTAGTTCGTCGATACTATACACACACGCACAATGCTTGGTATTCACGTGTACTTTGTACACACCCCTATCACTAATATACAGTACCAGGAGTAGGTTTTTTCCTCAACTCCAAGGGCCCGAACTTGGGTAAAACTTTGCCTCGTATGACCATACAGCCTAGTAGTTAGGGATATCGTACCGAATGATCTGATGGAATCATATGTGCCAACTACTAAGAGAGAGGTGTGTCTGTGGGGGTGCAATGTGTGCGAGAGAGGCCTAAAGATAATGTGCATGCGGGAGACACGTAGGCACATATATGTGTGTATAGAAGGCTAGTAGAGATCGTGCGTGTGTATATATGCATGTGAGAGAAATAGTGTTTTCCAACTAACATTAGTGTAAAGAGTTGTACATAGTAGTCAGAAAGAGAGAGGGAGATATATAGAGAGTGTGTGCGCGAGATACCCCGACACCCCGGTAGAGATTGTGAGCATGTGTGAAAGAGAAATGCCGATGTATATAAAGTGTGTGCACTTATGCGTTAGATAGAGAGATATATAGCGCATGTGTGAGAACGGGCCGAGGCATAGTGCTTCTACGTGTAAAAGGCAGTTCTATGCATTAAATTAAAATATAAAGGGCATTATTATTTTTGGATGAGATCATGAATTTTGCAATTTGCGTATGAACGAAAATCGGTCTATCAGACACCCATACTCTATTGAATTCTAGCATGTGCATGTGTTTATTTCATATTATCGATCCATAGAGTGAGAGCGGTTTGAAATACAGACAATGCATTGCTTTTGCAATTCATATATAAACATTATCAGTGTGAAGCACTTTATACATTCACTGGTACGCGTCGGTGCTATACAAACGGTTTTTAACCCCTTTCCGCGATGACATTTGGCATCGTCGCCAAGTGATTTTGGGCGATAGGGGGGTCCTTCCCACACGACTGATGACTGATACGTCTCCAACATATCTATAATTTTTGATTGTCCCATGCTATTATATTACCTATTTTGGATGTTTAATGGGCTTTAATATGCTCTTTTATATTATTTTTGGGACTAACCTATTAACCGGAGGCCCAGTGCCAGTTTCTGTTTTTTTGCCTATTTTAGTGTTTCCCAGAAAAGGAATATCAGACAGAATCCAAACAGAATGAAACCTTCACAAGGATCTTTCTTGGAACAAACGCAAACCAGGAGACTTGGAGTGGAAGTCTGGAACTCCGTGAGGCATCCACGAGATAGGAGGGCACGCCCAGGGGGGGTAGGCGCGCCCCCACCCTCGTGGGCCCCACAGAGCTCCACCGACATACTTCTTTTGCCTATATATACTATTATACCCTAAAAACATCAGGGGAGCCACGAAACCACTTTTCCACCGCCACAACCTTTTGTACCCGTGAGGTCCCATATGGGGCCTTCTCCGGCGGTCTGCCGGAGGGGGAATTGGTCACGGAGGGCTTCTACATCAACACCATAGCCTCTTCGATGACGTGTGAGTAGTTTACCAGAGACCTTTGGTCCATAGTTATTAGCTAGATGGTGTCTTCTCTCTCTTTGGTTCTCAATACAAAGTTCTCCTCGATGTTCTAGGAGATCTATTCGATGTAATACATTTTGCGGTGTGTTTGCTGAGATCCGATGAATTGCGGATTTATGATGAAGTTTATCTATGAATAATATTTGGTTTTTCTCTGAATTCTTATATGCATGATTTGATATCTTTGCAAGTCTCTTCGAATTATCAGTTTAGTTTAGCCTACTAGATTGATCTTTATTGCAATGGGAGAAGTGCTTAGCTTTGGGTTCAATCTTGTGGTGTCCTTTCCCAGTGACAGTAGGGGCAGCAAGGTACGTATTGTATTGTTTCCATCGACGATAAAAAGATGGGGTTTATATCATATTGCTTGAGTTTATCCCTCTACATCATGTCGTCTTGCCTAAAGCATTACTCTGTTCTTATGAACTTAATACTCTAGATGCATGCTGGATAGCGGTCGATGTGTTGAGTAATAGTAGTAGATGCAGAATCGTTTCGGTCTACTTAACACGAACGTGATGCCTATATTCATAATCATTGCCTAGATATTCTCATAATTATGCGCTCTTCTATCAATTGCTCGACAATAATTTGTTCACCCGCCGTAATACATTCTATCATGAGAGAAGCCACTAGTGAAACCTATGGCCCTCGGGTCTCTTTCTTATTATATTGCATCTCTTTTTATTTACATCACATCTCGTTAACTATTTTGCAATCTTTACTTTCCAATCTATACAATAAAAATACCAAAAATATTTATCTTATTATCTTTATCAGATCTCACTTTTGCGAGTGGCCGTGAAGGGATTGACAACCCTTTTATCGCGTTAGTTGCAAGGTTCTTGATTGTTTGTGCAGGTACTAGGTGACTTGCGTGTTATCTCCTACTGAATTGATACCTTGGTTCTAAAAAACTGAGGGAAATACTTACGGTACTTTGCTGCATCACCCTTTCCTCTTCAAGGGAAAACCAACGCATGCTCAAGAGGTAGCAAGAAGGATTTCTGGCGCTGTTGCCGGGGAGATCTATGCTCAAGTCAAGACATACCAAGTACCCATCATAAACTCTTCTCCCTCGAATTACATTATTTGCCATCCGCCTCTCGTTTTCCTCTCCCCCACTTCACCTTTGCCGTTTTATTTGCCCTTTTCCGTTCGCCTTCTTTCGCTTGCTTCTTGTGTGATTGTGTGTTGGATTGATTTTTTGTCATGATGGCTCAAGATAATACTAAATTATGTGACTTTTCCAATACCAACAACAATGATTTTATTAGCACTCCGATTGCTCCTATTACCGATGCTGAATCTTGTGAAATTAATGCTTCTTTGTTGAATCTTGTCATGAAAGATCAATTTTCTGGCCTTCCTAGTGAAGATGCCTCTGCCCATCTAAACAACTTTGTTGATTTGTGTGATACGCAAAATAAGAAAGATGTGGATAATGATATTGTTAAATTGAAGCTATTTCCGTTTTCTCTTAGAGATCGTGCTAAAACTTGGTTCTCTTCTTTGCCTAAAATTAGTATTGATTATTGGAATAAGTGCAAAGATGCTTTTACCTCTAAGTATTTTTCTCCCGCTAAGATCATATCTCTTAGAAACGATATTATGAATTTTAAGCAACTTGATCATGAGCATGTTGCACAAGCTTGGGAAAGGATGAAATTAACGATACGTAATTGCCCTACACATGGTTTGAATTTAGGGATGATTATACAAAAATTTTGTGCCGGATTGAATTTTGCTTCTAGAAATCTTTTAGATTCGGCCACGGGAGGCACTTTTATGGAAATCACTTTAGGATAAGCTACTAAACTCCTAGATGATATTATGGTTAATTATTCTCAATGGCACACCGAAAGATCCACTATTAAAAAGTTCATGTGATTAAAGAGGTTAATGTTTTGAGTGCAAAGATGGATGAACTTATGAAATTGTTTGCTAATAAGAGTCTTTCTTCTGATCCTAATGATATACCTTTCTCCACTTTGATTGAGAATAATAACGAATCTATGGATGTGAATTTTGTTGGTAGGAACAATTTTGGTAACAACGCGTACAGAGGAAACTTTAATTCTAGGCCTTTTCCTAAGAATTCCTCTAATAATTATGGTAATTCCTACAACAACTCTTATGGAAATTTTAATAAGATGTCGTCTAATTTTGAGACTAGTGTTAAATAATTTATGAGTTCGCAAAAGAATTTCAATGCTTTGGTTGAAGAAAATTTTCTCAAGATTGATGAGTTGGCTAGGAACGTGGATATAATTTCTCTTGATGTTGATTCTTTGAAACTTAGATCTATTCCACATAAGCATGACATCAATAAGTCTCTCAAAGGCATGATAATTTCCATTAATGAA
This sequence comes from Triticum urartu, assembly GCF_003073215.2. NCBI lineage: Eukaryota > Viridiplantae > Streptophyta > Magnoliopsida > Poales > Poaceae > Triticum > Triticum urartu. The sequence continues at coordinate 373,672,311 of NC_053023.1, read as the reverse complement.
TGCAAGGAAAGAACTGCTAGGATGCGTGCTAAAAAAGATTGCTTTGTAAAAAGCGTGTTCTTCTAGTTTTCATGATAATAATGATGAAGATCTAAAAGTGATTGATGTGTCTCCTATTAAATCTTTGTTTTCCAATATGAATCTTGATAAAGATGGGACTGGAGATGAGTCAACTTTAGTTAAAAGGCGCCCAATGATTCGTAGTTTTTAGAACTTGATGCTAAAATTAATAAAAGTGGGATTGAAGAGGTCAAAACTTTGCATAGCAATGAACCCACTATTTTGGATTTCAAGGAATTTAATTATGATAATTGATCTTTGATAGATTGTATTTCCTTGTTGCAATCCGTGTTAAATTCCCCTCATGCTTATAATCAAAATAAAGCTTTTACTAAACATATCGTTGATGCTTTAATGCAATCCTATGAAGAAAAGCTTGAACTAGAAGTTTATATCCCTAGATAACTTTATAATGAGTGGGAACCTACTATTAAAATTAAGATTAAAGATTATGAATGCTATGCTTTGTGTGATTTGGGTGCTAGTGTTTCCACGATTCCAAAAACTTTGTGTGATGTGTTAGGTTTCCATGAATTTGATTATTGTTCTGAAATTGTAAGTAGCAGACTAGTTTGATAGCAAGATAATTTGTAACGAGCAAGTAACGATAGTAGAAACAAAAGTGTAGCAAGGTATCCCAATTCTTTTGAGGCAAAGGACATGTAACTCCCTCGATGCGGCTATATCTCCCACGTGTCGAAGCACGACTTAGAGGCATAACCGCATTGAAAGCAATGTCGCAAGTGAGGTAATCTTCACAACAACCCATGTAAATAAATAAAGGGGAAAGGTACATAGTTGGCGTACACTCGCCACGTCATACAATTACATAAATAAGTCATTACATTCATCCAATACACTCAAGGTCCGACTACGGAACCAAAATGAAGAAAAACCCCAAATGCAACATAGTCCCCGATCACCCCAACCGGGCACCACTACTGATCATCTGGGAAAGACACGTAGTAACGACGAGAGTCTTCATCGAACTCCCACTTGAGCTCGGTCATATCATCTGGAGCGGTATCATCGGTCCCTGCATCTGGTTTTGGAAGGAATTTGTGAGTCACGGGGACTCAGCAATCTCACACCCTCGCGATCAAGACTATTTAAGCTTACAGGTAAGGTAGGGTATGATGTGGAGCTGCAGCAAGCGACTAGCATATATGGTGGCTAAACATACGCATATGAGAGCGAGAAGAGAAGGCAAAAGCACGGTCGAACAACTATGATCAATAAGTGATCCTAGAACAACCTGCGTCAAGCATTACTCCAACACCGTGTTCACTTCCCGGACTCCGCCGAGAAGAGACCATCACGGTTACACACGCGATTGGTGCATTTTAATTAAGTTAAGTTTCAGGTTATCTACAACCGGACATTAACAAATTCCCATCTGCCCATAACTGCGGACACGACTTCCGAAAGATTAAATCCCTGCAGGGGAGTCCCAACTTAGCCCGTCACAAGCTCTCATGGTCAACGAAGGATATTCCTTCTCCCAAGACAATCCGATCAGACTCGGCATCTCGGTTACAAGACATCCTCGACTATGGTAAAACAAGTCTAGCAACACCACCCGAATGTGCCGACAAATCCCGATAGGAGCTGCACATATCTCGTTCCCAGGGCACACCGGATAAGCAATCCGTACAACTAAAACCAACCCTCGAGTTTCCCCGAGGTGGCGCTGTAAGGGGCTCTAGTTTGGACCAACACTCAGAGGAGCACTGGCCCGGGGGGTTTAATAGAGATGACCCATGGGCTCCGGAAACCCAAGGGAAAAAGAGGCTAGGTGGCGAATGGTAAAACCAAGGTTGGGCATTGTTGGAGGAGTTTTATTCAAGGCGAACTGTCAAGGGGTTCCCATTATAACCCAACCGTGTAAGGAACGCAAAATCCGGGAACATAACACCGATATGACGGAAACTAGGGCGGCAAGAGTGGAACAAAACACCAGGCATAAGGCCGAGCCTTCCACCCTTTACCAAGTATATAGGTGCATTAAGATAAACAAGATAATATGGTGATATCCCAACAATAAACAAGTTCCAACAAGGAATGATCTCCAATCTTCACCTGCAACTAGCAACGCTATAAGAGGGGCTGAGCAAAGCGGTAACATAGCCAAACAACGGTTTGATAAGACATGGTGGGTTAGAGGTTTGACATGGAAAATGGAAGGAATGATAAGCAAGTGGTAGGTATCGTAGCATAGGCATAGCAAAAGAGCGAGCATCTAGCAAGCAAAGATAGAAGTGATTTCGAGGGTATGGTCATCTTGCCTGCAAAGTTCTCAGAGTTGCCTTGATCCCCGTAAGCATACTCAATGGACTCCTTGTTCACGTACTCGTCTCCCGGCTCTACCCAAACAAGAACAACAAGCAAAAGGAACACAATCAACCACGTGCAATGCTCAATTAACATGATGCAAACATGGTATGATATGCGGGATGCGATATGTGATGCATATGCATGATTTGCAAAGGAATGATTGGAAATGGCCTCAACTTGGAAAACCAAGAGTGCCACTGTAAAGGTGAGGTGATTTCGGTTGAAATCGATATAAAGATCACCGGAATCGGATGCACGGTTTGGAAATGGCAAGCAAATCAAATATGGCACCGGTCTGCGATAATCAGCACGAGACCATCTAAATGCATCAAGATCAACATGCTACAGCACTCCAACATGACAACAACATACATGGAAGGGATCCACTCATGACGCTTGACAAAAGATGAACACTGAGATACGGCTAGTTCACTCAACAGCAAGCTCAAACAAGCATGGCAAAAATGCAAAAGATAACAGGGAGATTAACAGCATGCCGGGAATTTATCATCAGGAAGCAATGTTTAGAGCACAAAAACTACATGCTACAGGAACATATCATGGCAAAGCAAGACATGGTATGAAGCTACTCTAAGCATATAACAAAATTCCCTTAGTGACCATAAGCCAAAAGGTATCAGAAAATACAATTGCAAGCATGTGAACATAGCAAAAACATAAACATATTTAGACTTGGTGAAAAACTGGAGCATGCAAAACAGATAACGAGTAGGCATGTTTACGAGCTCGATGCACTCACTATAGAGCATTGCATGACAAACAAAGCATACACCCAGCAAATAGACATGGCATAGAAGCTAGACATGGCAAGAACAACATCATAGCATGCACGGATCAACAACAACAAGCTCGGCAAAATTGCAAAACATGTTAACAATCTGCCAGGAACATTTTATAGCAAAACTAGAGCTCAATTGACTCAAGCTAGGGTGCTCCATAATTGCAAACAAAGACAGGGACGGATAGAGCACAACATTATCTAGAAAACATCCTTACTGATCATGCTCAAAAGAGGCACGGATCACTAGGAAACAACATGAACATATAGCATAAAAATAATGACAGGGCAAGGACTTAGTGAAATTCTAAGTCCCTGAAATCAGCATCATTGAGTAGGCTACTTTGCATGCTTGTGCTAGTCAGCACGAAGACCACAAAATACATGGCATACACCCCTGTAAAGATAACATGGCATATTTCAAAACACATGTAGAGCTCAGGATCATAGCATGCACACATTAATCATGGCAAAAATGACAAAAGTGCATTTGCTGAAACAGATCTGAATCTATAATCACATAGCCCTCTTCCAACCGCATTTCGGGCATCAAGATGAGATCAAATGAAAATGATGCAATGAGATGAAATGATGTACTTGTCGAGACGAACATTTTGATATGCTACACGCATGAATCGGAGCCACAGTGAGGAAGTTATGGCATGATGAACAAGTGCAAAAATTATTGAGAGAGAGGAGAAAGTCAACCCCAGATTAGGGTTTACTATAGCGCGGATCGGATCTGGCGATGCGGCACTGTAGCGGATCGGGGTCGCCGGAGTTCGCTCGTCGTCGCTGGCGTTCGAAGCGGCCGGAGGAGAGGTAGGCCGGCGCGGGCAGTTCCCGGTGTGGGCGAGCGGCGTTGGGCACGGGGTCGGCGCACGGGAGGCGGCGGTCGTTGGCACACAGGGCGGCGGGCTTCAAAGGCGGCTACGGCGGTCGGCAATGGCGGCGGCCGTGGTCGGCGCCGGCGTCTGCGGTGGCGGGCGGCGCCCGCGTCGGGGAAGGCGGCGCGGCGTGGGCGGAGGAGAGGCGATGCGGCGGCGGTGCCGATGGGCCGGGGAGGGCCGGTCGCGGGCTTCCGGGCCGTGGAAGTGGGCACGGGCGGCGGCCAACAGGAGGAGGACACGTGGTGGTGGCGGAGGTAAGTCGGACGTGTCCGTCGGCGGGACTTGTGTGCGGCGCGCGAGGAGAGGGAGAGACTAGGGTTTCGGGTGGAATGGATCCGAAATTTTCGGGGAAGGTCTAGTTTTATAGGTAGAGGGAGCTAGGAAGCTCCAAATGAGGTGCGATTTGTGGCCACGCGATCGTGATCGAACGATCTAAATGATGGAGGAGGTTTAGGTGGGTTTTGAGCCACTTTGGAGGGGTGTTGGGCTGCAACACACAGGAGGCCTTTTCGGTCCCTTGGTTAACCGTTGGAGTATCAAACAAAGTCCAAATGGTACGAAACTTGACAGGCAGTCTACCGGTAGTAAACCAAGGCCACATGACAAGTCTCGGTCCAATCAAAAACGTATAACACCCGCACACGAAAAGAGGTAGAAAGGGACACCAGAGGACATAGGAGCGCCGGAATGCAAAACGGACAACGGGGAAAAAGCTCGAATGCATGAGACGAACACGTATGCAAATGCAATGCACATGATGACATGATATGAGATGCATGACAAAGACAAAACGCACGGAGACAAAAACCCAACAACGAGGAAATAATATAACTTAGGGCCGGAAACGGAAAGAGTTGGAATACAATTAAGGTAAATTACATCCGGGGTGTTATAGGACAGGCCAAAATAGTATCTTATGATAAGCAAAGCGTTCTTGAGGGTACACGGGAATTTCATCTAGTCACTTTCACCATGTTGGTTTCATTTATGTTCGTTACTTTGATAATTTGGTATGTGGGTGGACCGGTTCTTAGGTGATGTTCTTACTTGAACAAACCTCCTACTTATGATTAACCCTCCCACAAGCATCCGCAACTACGGGAAAAGTATTAAGAATAAATTCTAACCACAACATTAAACTTTTGGATCCAATAGGTCCCTTACGGAATAGCGCATAAACTGGGGTTTAAGCTTTCGTAACTCTCGCAACCCATCATCTAATTGCTACTCCACAATGCATTCCCTTAGGCCCAAATATGGTGAAGTGTCATGTAGTTGACGTTCACATGACACCACTAAGGGAATCACAACGTACATACTATCAATATATCGAACACATATCAAGTTCACATGATTACTTGCAACATGATTTCTCCCATGACCTCAAGAACAAAAGTAACTACTCACAAATGATAATCATGCTCAAGATCAGAGGGGTATTCAATATCATATTGGATCTGAACATATAATCTTCCACCAAATAAACTATATAGTAATCAACTACAAGATGTAATCAACACTACTAATCACCCACAAGCACCAATCTATAGTTTCGGTAACAAGATTGAACACAAGAGATGAACTAGGGTTTGAGAGGAGATGGTGCTGTTGAAGATGTTGATGGATATTGCCCTCCCCAAGATGGGAGAGTTGTCAATGATGATGATGACGATGATTCCCCCCTCCAGGAGGGAAGTTCCCCCGGCGGAATCGCTTCGCTGGAGGGCAAAAGTGCTCCTGCCCAAGTTCCGCCTCGAGACAGTGGCACTCCGTCCCGAAAGTCCTCCCCTCATTTTTTCTAGGTCAAAATGACTTATATACCAGAAGATGGGCATCAGAGGTGGGTATGGGTGAGCACAACCCAGCAGGGGGTGCATGGGCTCCCTGGGCGCCTAGGTGGGTTGTGCCCACCTGGTGGGCCCCCTCTTGTAGTTATTGTAGGTAAATGCAGCAGGAAACAAAAAATTTATGACCTACGCACCAGCCCAGGGCCACTATGGAGACTGCATACATGGTTTGATTTTTTTCGTTACCGACTCCTAGCGCAGCGAGAAGTAGAGTCGATGACGATCGGCGGTGCAGATCCCCGCAGCTAGGATTTACAACCTCCCAACCGCAAGGATGTATACCCTCATCTGCTCCTCAGACAGCCCTCTAGGAGGCGGTCGAAGAGCCCCCCGGACGGTGTCGTGGACAGCCCTTCGGGAGGACCTTCGAAACTCGAACGGTCACTCGGACATCCCTTCAGGAGGACCTTCGAAACTTGGACGGTCACACGGACAACCCTCCAGGAGGCACTCACGAACTAAGACCGAAACTACGATCTCTCTATAGAGTTGCACACATACGGTGTCATCTATCCGGCAGGGCTTCGCCGTCCAGAACTAGTTCCTGCCGGAACCCAGACAGCCTTTCGGCTCTACGAAACTATTTCGCGGGGAGGGGGAGAGAATCCAGATCATTGCATGGCACTTGTATGTGATAAGGGATGAGGAGAATGGCAGCCCCTTCTCCTCCTTTTATAGGACAAGGCAAGGGGTGGGGTGGTGGAGGAAATACCAAAACACCCATGCTACATGTCCCACATAAAGGGTGAAATGGTAACTCAAGTGGGGCACCAAGGGGACACCATGGAGGCACCCCCTTGGCCAGCCACAACCTTGCCCCCTCCCATGGGGGGCCCCAACAAGCGACCAACATGTCTCCTAGAAACATGGGTGCTCCCTAGACAAAAAGCCACCAAACATTTAACCCCCGATTCGTGGGATCTTGTCCCCTCGTGCCGAGACAAGATGTTTTCCGTGAAACATTTTTTCTGAAAAATTCCGTAAGGTCCAAGAACATTTCCGGCACCCTCAAAAATTCTTCTGGGCATGATCCGACACATTTCCAGTGTGGTGATTTTTATCGGCGAAAAGCAACAACGGCGGTTACGGCAGCTCCGAAACATTTTTGGTTTTTCTCTCCGAAAATTCCCAAAAGTTCCCAGACCAATTCTGGGGCCCTCTAAGAATTTCTAGGCGAGTGCTGAAACCATCTTGACCTAATAATATATTCCGAAACAACTTTTCGGTTTTACCGAAACTCTTTCGGTGTTCTCTCTCCGGAACTCTTCTATTGTCTCCGAAACTTTTTCGGTGACTTTCTCTCAGACTCCATGTCTAGTATTCAGCAGATAGGTGACCCTTAAGCGTGTGACCCTATAGGTTTGGTGAAGTATAGACATGACCTGGAACCCCTTCCGATCAATGATCAACATCGGAGCCGTGGACACCCATATTGACCCCTATACCCACATGAATGAATATTCAAGTGAACCTCCAGTTGCCGTGTGCTATTCCTGTTGCTTCATGATATGTTACAAATACCCGAGGTGAGATTTACTTGCATCCCCGTGGATCAACGACTTGTCCACTATGCTAGTTACCTCGTTACCGGTTTTGTTCTCTTTTCTCGTTTCCATGTTGCGGCATCCCTGTGATCAAATCACACTGTGTCTAGCTAGACGATGATGGATACCGTAGCACCCAAAGGGCCCAACAATATCTCTCCATCGTCGGAGGAGCAAATCCCAATCTTGAGCTATCAAGTTACTTGACACACTTTTCCATGAACCCATAAGCCGCCGTAATAGCCACCCATTTACGGATGATGTTTAACAAACCCCAAAGATCATGAAGCAAGTATGAAGAAACTCGATACTCTCATGGTCTAAGGAATTATGCAAACGTTAACCATCTCTGTGTTATGTACCATTAACTTCTGACGAATGAATCTCATAGCATAACATCAATCCGGGTCGATTCAACACAAATATTCTCTTAACATTGTGCCCTCAAAGTTGCTGGCATAGACATGCCCATGACCAGGAAAACAGAATCATCAAGCAACACTTGAGCTAGTCTTAGAGGCCAGACTAGGAATACTTCTTACCATTTATTATTCCACACGTGCATATGAATCTTCCTCCGAGCCTCGTGTTATTGCAGACTCGAGAACCATAGCAGTTATAGCATGGAACATGAACATAATTATGAACATGGAGATATGTAATAGCATTTATTATTGCCTCTAGGGCATATCTCCTATAGACTCCCACTTGCACTAGAGTCAATAATCTAGTTAATTCTAATGCACTTTACACCTATGGCATACCGGTGTAAAAATTGCTTCGCATGTGGTATATCCTGATTTCCATCGGATCTGACAACTTCAGTTTCGTGTCTATCTCTGCATATCCTCGCGTTTTCATGCTTTCACAAAATTCATATTTTGTGCGGACTTGGCTTTTATGTATGTGAATGACAGGTCGAACCTGGATTCCTCAGACTGAGTTATGGAGAAACTACCTGCAGTAGTGTCCCATTGACAAAAGCCATCTTGGAACCATACTAAGTTCATGAATGAACTATATGATTCAACATCTTGTTTGTCACTTCTAAAGCGTCAACATACTTAGTCATTTGTTATAGAATTCGCCACAATATCCTGTTGGGAACAATTTCCAACTACCGTGCCACCATATTGTGTATTACACAAAACCCTTAACTTAAATCGAAAATCACATGGAGAAAAGATGAAGACTGTATCGATGTAAAATTTTACAATGAACTCTTCATGATCTCCGCTTGAGAGAAAACATATCATCAGTACTTACTCTAGTACTCAATGACATCTTTCACTGTTGTCCCACGGTCAGTACTTTGATCACTTTAGTATCCATAATCGCAACACCTTGGGAGTATCAGACATATCTGGTTGTTTTACATACCATGGAGTACATGATTAATCCAAACACAAAATTGTGTGGAATCTGCATCATGTATTTTGCTCATCATGTTTTGGGACACCGAGTCTTGCAAAAAACTCTTCCATGTGACTCCGGCAAGAATCACTCCTTGGCGGTTTTAAATGCTAAAAGGTTTTAGCACCTTATCAATATGTATTCATTGCTTAGCCCTATTAGGTAAATCTATCACCATAGATCATTATGCCTAATATTGAGGCTATTTAGCCTAAGCACTTCATCAAAAAAAACTATTTTCAAATGAAGTCCTAATTCGTGTTAAGAAATTTATTTCCAATTAACAATGTGTCAAGCACACAAGGTTTTTAGAAATATTATTACACTCCCACTTACTTTCTTGAATTACAAGCATCTTCATTACCCATTGATGAAGTCAGAACCCTCTGATCATCTCATCAAAGCTTGAAGATTCAAACTCCATTTTACTCTCTTCTGTCCATCGCTGGAACTCTGAAGTTTGCACCCTTACTAGCATCCTCTGGATAGACAAAATGCCTTGGACTGTAACACATGCAAGTCCTTGGTTTCATTTCCATCATATGGAAATCCTATTGTCATCTATGTTTCATATCTCATGATTGAAATATGTATTAATTGCTAGTTCAACCCGAACCTACTTTAAGCATCGCTACAATGAAAACAACCTCATTGTAGTCAACTCTGGAACTTGTTATTTCAACAAGTCAAGCTTTTTGGATAAATCATTTTTATCTATATCAGTTTTAAGTTCCATAAATATTCGTTAGACTCTAAGTCTTCCGAAAGGTGTATCAAGGTTTTAATCTTGAATCACTTATATGGAAACTAACTCGGGTTGTATTGGCATTTAGCCAATTCCGGAGTCAGGGCCCATCAATGCTTCCTTGTGTATCGTAGGTATAATGTTGTATAACAACAATATCTCGTTTGCGCACCTAAGAGGTTTGCACGAGCCTTGCCTACATGGTTCAGCTGCAAGTTTGACGGAAGTTCATACATTTTATTGTAGAGACTTCTATAGCAGTCGCAGCAGGGAACTCTGGAATTACTTCCAAGATCTCTTTCCTTTGATCTCATGATGAAGATATTGTTTATCTTGTCGAGTTGCACTATTCTCCCACTCACCTTTTGGAAAGAACCATTCTCTTTAAAACCACACCGTTTCGCGGCAAAACTATTTGCCTCAGTATAGTGAGGGAGGAATACCCAACATTTTGGTATAACCTACAAGTAGCACTTGTCTAATTTGGATTAGGTTTGTAACCTTTTACACAAGCCCCATATTCCAAATGTTAAGAAAAGATATCACATGGTTGGGCGTACCATACCATGGCTTCATTTCAACAGACCCGATGTAGCTCTTTTCAGTGTAAAAGCCGCAGTCTCTAAAGAATGACTTCAAAAGGGATAATGGCAATTTTATTTATGTCATCTTTAACCTTACCATGTCATAAATGGTTAGATTACATCTCCATGGACTTTCCACTTGCAGTGGTGTTCCGGGAGGTGCAAGTTATGAAACCCCTTTCACAACTCATCAGACATTCGCTAAACATGTAACTCAAATATTCCTTTGTGCAATCAAATTGCAGAAACATAATTTTCTTGTTACAATAACTTCTACTTCATTTTTGAAAACCTTTCGAATGATTTCAAAAGATCCAGACTTACGTCTCATCAAGTAAATATCCATATATCTACTTAAGTCATTTCTGAAGATAAATAAATCCACCACTTGCAACAACATTTATTGAACTACACACATCAAAATGTATGATCACCAATAAGTTTGTTGCTCATTCCTTATGGCCTATGAACGGTATTTCAGTCACTTCACTTTTCGGAGGAAAGTTGCAAGTGTCATATGATTCAAAATTAAACGACTTCAAAATCCATCATAATGGAATTTTTCCATGCGGGTTTCTCCAATGTGACCCAATGCAGTGCCACACATGTGTGGTATTCTCATAGTCTCGCGACATTTAGCGTCAGCGTTATGGATGTATCATATTACCATCAATATTTATAACATACATCCCATCTTGGATGGAAGCATGACCCTTCATGTTATTCATAATACTTAACAACAATTGTTGGTTTTATGAACAACTCTTTTGCAACAAACATTGTGCGATGGGCTAGAGTGTACGAAACTCTAAAATGAATTATGAAAGTAAACCCAGAGGTATTGTATTATTATCAATATTCAGAACATACATCTCATTCATAATGAAAGTATGGCCCTTGTGTTATTCATAACATCAAACATAAAAAGTTCTCTTATGAACAACCTTCTTGCAAGATACCTTATGCAATGTGCTAGATTTTGTAAAACTCTAAATGAATTATGAAAATCAATACAGATGGAAATACACTAATGGAAGGTATAATAACATTTACTATGTTCCCTGTGTATACCTTAACCTCATTTCTGGCTAGTCTTTTTAGGCCATAGTAGCTCTTACATTGATTCACAATAGAATGCAATCGAGCGGGTATCTTTGTGATTAACTCACAATACCCAAGAATTAGTGATTAAAATGTTTAACCATAATTCCCAAGAACTATATCTTTGACCAGCCTACTATACATCAAAAACTTGTATGACATTCATACATAAGCTGGATATTCTAGTCATCTTTCTTTCTGCATTTATACTTCTAATAGTTTAACTTTTAGTATTTCTCCTACTCACAAAAGAAGCACCCAACTTAAGAGTGGCGTTAGCCGCGGACTTCCTAGGCGTGTAAGTCATACTAACACCCTTTGGATACTTCCTTTCTCTTTAAGTTGTTGTTTTATTCACCTTTCATTATATGACAGGCGTTCTTCTGGATCCCTTTCCCAACAGTCAAATGCATAGTAAACACTTTTACTAATACTTGCAAACAAACATTGCTTTGTTTGTATCTGAAAATAATTTTTAGTTCCATGAATATCATATAACTATCCCAACTTTCGAAGTTTGGGTTTCATGGAAGCAAACATATTCCACATGACCGTAACAGAATTCTAGCTTTTGGATCGAAGGACGAGAGTCATATGATCCATAGCATTAGCGGGAGGATACAGAAAGCATGTGATAGGACAAAGTCCTTCTCGGCACTTTTGAGGACAATCCTCACATTACGTTACCAATCATAAAGTTTTAACCAGATATTTAACAGCTATTCAATTTTAACAGGGAAGGTGGAAACGCGAGCCATTATTCTACAACTATTTTGCAAGAAACACTTAGACTGTGTTCATTATTAATTGCACTGAGAATTAAACATGTTAATTCAACAGTGTGCTCCCAATCAAATTAATATCTCTCATAATTAATTTTGAGTGATACAAGATCCAGACTTCAATTCATCGCCATAGAATCATCATCTCATTACGGGAATTTTAATCGGTAGGCCAACTTGCCGATCACATCTCTATGTGACTCTTGCTCATCTTTCGAGCTCAAGACAATCCTGCCATGAACGTCAAGACAACCAAGTGATCTTGCTGCGAGGTCTAACCTCACCCGCCTCACACTTCTCTAATCGTTCGTACCCATGCATCCATGGCACACCCCGAAAAGATAGGTGCCGTGACGGTGCTACACTTGGGAGAACACTAACTACTTGATACTTTAGTGAGAGATCACCCTAATAAAAAGCGACTACCGCGCAATCAAGAAGGGTGCATCATAAGGGTTAAACATCTCAGGTAATTCATAATAGCATGATATGTATAGCCTTTTCTGACGGAGAAGTCTTTCATTTCTTCATCTTCGGCATTCACGTCGGTGTTCACCTTCACGAAGATTTCCACCACCTTGTCGATGCACCAGATAATATTGCTATCTCTATAGCTAATAAAATAAGTGCATTAATTAAGGTTGACACGCGGGTCATTAAAGTGACAATCATATGGCTCCAACCATCATGCCGAATCATGAGATGCAGGTCATGTTAATTACATCATATAGTCATCTCATACATAATCAAACTGAATATGAGCATTTCTATACCACATCACATGCACATCCTGCAAAACCAAGTTAGACGTCTCTAGTCGGTTTATGCAAAATTTTATTTTACGTGGCTCCTAAGGTTTTGACTTAAACTACAACTACCAACGTTTTATCATCAAGTATGATTATTCAAGTTGCTAGATTAACATCTCAGGGTGTATAAAACACAAGATAATTAAATCTTGAGCCCATACTAAACTTTGTCATACGCATGACCCCCGTACAGATCATATCTGCAATGCCCTTTCATCTGCGAATTTCATCTTTCTTTTGACTATTGCAGAACCCAAAGAACTGATAACACTTCCATGATCAATTAGGATCACGGATTGCCAGAACTTTGTCAAATTCCACCATGCTGTTTCGAGATTGAGCAAACATGAATTCTAGGGAAGCAACAAGAACGTCGGGTAACAGATTTCATCTGTCACCCGCATAAATAATTTTTCGCAATAGATCTCATCTACTACCCAGTTATATTATGCAATACCCATACATGTCCATGTATTCTAGATCGAAACCTGCATCTACGCATAGTGTAGCGACCAGACCTCAAACAGTCTGATCTCTGTGTTCTGGTGTCATCCCTGGATCAGTAATGCTGACACCACACAGTACTCGGAGGATTTATAGCAGAGTAGCAATCACACACGTATTACATCGAGTGTCTCAAAAGAGAACTTATTACAATAAATATGGCTTAAGGCCATCTAATAACGATAACAGCGGAAGGCTTGGAAGATAAGTGAGTCCATCAACTCCAACGGCATCACTGAGTATAGAACCGTGACCTAAAAACTCCTTAGTCGTCGTCTGAAAAGTCTGCAACATTAACATTGCAGCCCGAAAACGGGTTAGCACATGGAATATGCTGGCAAGGTAACACATAGAGAGTGATGGAATGAACAGCTATACTATATGCATATTTGGCTGGTGGAAAGCTCTATGGTTATAGTTTTGCGTAAAGCCAATTTTTCCCTACTTCAAAGGAATAAATTTAATTACTATCATGGTGGTTGTTAAACATTGAGAATGGTTGACAGCATTCTCAATCCCAATTAAGCATCATCATTAAACATAACCCAACAAAATTAATTTAGTGTAACATGTTGATATTCACATGAAAATCCAGGTACTAGATACTCAAGATGTCCATAACCGGGGACACGGCTAACCATGATTAGTTTGTTACACTCTGTAGAGGTTTGCGCACTTTTCCCCACAAGACTCGATCGCCTCCGTTTGTTTTCTCGCACTACATGGTGTTTGAGAAGACGGATGACCGAGACATAGTCTTTCAGAAGCGCTAGCACCTTACGATCGGGTAGACCGTACCACCTACATCCCCTACATCTGCTAGTCTACCACTCTAAGAGTTCTCACAACTTAGTCAACTATGCTAGAGCCCATAATAGCTTGTGGCTGCACACGGAAGTTTCTAGTATGAATAGTCTCATGATCCCTTTGAGCCTGGGTGGCGGTCCAAAAGAAAACAGGCAAGTCCTGGAATACCCAGGTGCCTCAATCCACCCAGATGTGTGTTTAAGTTGCCACCTTAGATAAACCATTAATTAACAATCTCACATCTGTCAATGGATTTCACTCACCCAATCCACGTCTACTATCATAGCATGGCATGATAAGCAAACGTAGAAGTAACTCCCAGAGGTTTGAAAATAAACTGGTAATAGGTACTACCTCATCTACTTCCCATCCCACAATTTAATTAGATCCTAATCATGCAATGTGTGAGGATTGATCTAATGCAATAAAACTGGGTAGTAGAAAAGATATGATCAAAGTGTTACTTGCCTTGCTGATGATCCGGGAAACCTAACGATTCGAAGTAACAGGCGGCGCACTCCGGGTATTCTATCGCAGACAAACAAACAAGCATACAATAAGTACTCATCTAATGCACAGGTAAAACTCAAATAAGAGATCTAACTAGAAGGTTCAACTTAAGAACTCCGGTTGGCAAAAAAAATCGAATCGAACAAAGCAACGAAAGTCAAACGGCGAAAGAAAACTACTTCGTTCTAGTAATCTGGATCTAGGGCAAATTCTACAGTAGAAAAATCTTGTTTAAGTTGTTTAAACGGATAGAGGGTTTCGAGACAAAATTCCAGGCGCTTGAATCGCCTGATTCCGATAAACGAGCGAAAAGTTATACTAAAACAAAAATCGGATCAGGAATCGCGATCAGAAAAATCACGGATTTAATCCGAGAAAAAGAAAATGACGAATGGATTAACGAACGAACGTTCGTTATCCAGATCTAAACGATGAACGTGCTCGTTTAAACGAACAAACGAGCGAACGCTCGCTAGTTAACCTAAACCAAAAAAACCGATCTAAAAAAACAAAAACAAAAAAAACCGAAAAAAACCGACGGAAAACCGCTCGATTTTCTAAAAAAAACAGGCGGCGCGGACTACGAGGCGGCGGCGAACCTCGGCGAGTGTGCGGCGGGGCGGCGGCTCCGGCGGGCGGCGCGGCGGGGCGGCGGCGCGGCGACGGCGGGCGGCGAGCGGCGCGGCGGGGCGGCGCGGCGGCGGCGCGGGGGCGGGGCTGGGGCGGGGCGCTAGGGCGGGGCGCTGGGCTAGGGTTCCCCCCCCCCGTGGTGGGCCGGCTTATAAAGCCCCTACGGGCCGGGAGTCCTAGTCGGACACGGCCCGTAGGTCGGTTCCCTCTTTTTTTTATAATTACGCTCGGAAGAAAAATAAAAAGAAATACTAAACGGACTCCAAAAATCCCGAAATAAATTTTCCCGGGCTTATAAAATCAAGCCCGACAAAGTGAACATTTATTTGGGCCCTAAATGCATTTTTGAAAAACGCACATTTTTCCTAAATTCAAATAAAACACCGAAAAACTCCGAAATAAAATCTTATTTGATTTTTTTATTAAATCCTCAATATTTCTTTATTTTGGGAAAGTCATTTTATTCCCTCTCTCATATTTTCATAATAGAAATAATTGATGATAAAATAAATAGTATCAAATGATCCTATTCTCAAAATTTGAGAAAACTCAAATATGAAAATAACGAAACCCCCAACTCTCTCCGTGGGTCCTTGAGTTGCTTAGGATTTCTAGGATCAACCAAAATGCAAAATAAAATATGATATGCATGATGATCTAATGTATAACATTCCAAATTGAAAATTTGGGATGTTACAAACCTACCCCCCTTAAGATGAATCTCGCCCTCGAGATTCGGGTTGGCTGGAAAATAGGTGAGGGTGGTCTTTGAACAAATCTTCCTCTCGCTCCCAGGTGGCTTCATCCTATGAGTGGTGGCTCCACTGAACTTTGCAAAACTTGATAACCTTGCTGCGAGTAACTCGGTTGGCAAACTCGAGAATCTTGACTGGCTTCTCCTCATAGGTCAAATCGTTATCCAACTGTATAGTTTCCAAAGGTACTGTATCTCTCAATGTATGTCAGTCATCTCCGCGTGACACTTCTTCATTCCGGTCCACCAGAAAATATCCTTCAAATCCAAATAGATCTTGGTATTTCCTGGGTGAATCGAATACGGTGAATCATGTGCCTCTTGAAAAATCAACTTCCTGATCTCCGGGTTATTGGGCACGTAAACACGGTCTTCAAACCATAGGGTATCGTGCTCATCCTCACGAAATCCTTTAGCTTTTCCTTTGCTCAGTTTCTCCTTTATAGCGGCAATCTCTTTGTCAGCTTTCTGAGCTTCTCTGATTCTATCCATCAAAGTTGACTGAATCTCCAATGCTGCTACATAGCCTCTCGAAACTATTTCCAAACATAGTTCACGAAGATTTCCTGCTAACTCCTTGGGTATTTCTCCCGTCATTAACGTATTGACATGGCTCTTATGGCTTAATGCGTCAGCTACTACATTAGCCTTTCTAGGATGATAATGCAATTTCATATCATAATCTTTGATAAGCTCCAACCATCTCCTTTGTCTGAGATTCAACTCCTTCTGTGTGAAAATGTACTTCAAACTCTTATGATCCGTGTACACCTCACAATGGTTTCCAATGAGGAAATGTCTCCATGTTTTCAAAGCATGCACTACGGCTGCTAACTCCAAATCATGCGTAGCATAATTCAACTCATGGGGCCTCAGTTGTCTTGAGGCATATGAAACAACTCTCCCTTCCTACATAAGCACTGCTCCAAGTCCTCGATGTGAAGCGTCGCAATACACCTCATAATCCTTGGTCTGGTCTGGCAAAATCAACACTGGTGAGGTAACCAATCGTTTCTTCAACTCCTGGAAACTAGCCTCACATTCCTCAGTCCATATGAACTTGGTATCCTTCTTTAATAACTCTGTCATAGGCTTCGCAATCTTTGAGAAATTCTCAATAAATCTCCATTAGTATCCTGTGAGTCCTGGAAAACTTCGGATCTCTCCAACTGTTGTTGGGGCTTCCCACTTGGTCACGGTTTCAACTTTAGCGGGATCTACTGCTATACCTTCTCCAGATATAACGTGTCCGAGGAATCCTACTTCTTTCAACCAAAACTCACATTTGCTGAACTTGGCATATAATTGATGTTCTCTGAGCTTTCCAAGTACCAAACGCAAATGCTCCTTATGCTCCTCTTCATTCTTTGAATAAACCAGGATATCATCAATGAACACTACAATGAACTTATCCAAAAACTCCATAAACACTTTGTTCATCATGTTCATAAAATAGGCAGGCGCGTTAGTCAGACCAAATGACATAACGGTATACTCATACAGCCCATACCTGGTGGTAAAAGCTGTCTTCGGAATATCCTGTTCTCGAATCTTCAACTGGTGGTATCTTGATCGCAGATCGATCTTGGAAAATACCTTAGCTCCTTACAATCGATCAAACAGATCGTTGATCATTGGTAGTGGGTACTTGTTCTTGATCATTACTTCATTCAATCCTCGATAATCAACAACCATCCTTAATGATCCATACTTCTTCTCCACTAGAAGTACTGGCGATCCCCAAGGTGAAGAACTTGGGCGAATATATCCCTTATCCAGTAACTCCTTAATCTGCTTCTTAATTTCGACCAAATCCTTTGCTGGCATCCTATATGGTCTCTTTGATATTAGCCTAGTGCCTGGCAATAGCTCAATCAAGAACTCAATATCTCTATCCGGTGGCATGCCTGGCAACTCTTCTGGAAATACATCAGGGAAATCCCTTACCACTGGTACTTCCTCCTGCACAACTCCTGTTAGGCAATTTACTTGGGTCCTCTTTGGCACATGTCGGGATACATACTTGATCCTTCTCCCTTCTGGGGTGGTAAGAAAAATTGACTTAGTAGCACATTCAATATTCCCTTCATACTTTGATAACCAATCCATGCCTAATATCACATTCAATCCTTGAGATTCCAATACTATTAGGTCTGAGGGAAAAACATAGTTACCAATCCTTAATGGTAACCGATCACACCATAGACTAGCCACATACTCTGCTCCAGGCGAGGTTACTAACATGGTTGACCTAAGGGCTTGGGTTGGTAGTTTATACTTATCCACAAATCCCCTTGAGATGTATGAATGCGATGCACCAGTATCAAAAAGAACGAGTGCAGTAAATGACTTAACCAGAAACTTACCTATTACTGCATCGGGCTAAGCTTCAACCTCCTCCACGCTAACGTGGTTCACCTGTCCCCTGTTGAAAGGGTTCGGCTTCTTCCCAGAACTTCCATTGCCATTTTGGCCTTCAGGACATTCATTGGCATAATGTCCGGTCTTCGAACACTTATAGCAAGTGACTTGGCTCAAGTCCTTCTTGGCTGGGGTTGAGGGGTTGGTGCGGTTCTGGCCGTTGCTTCCTCCATTGCCATTACCATTTTTGGTGCCATTGTGATTGTGCGAGCTACCTCCTCCATGGGTATGCTGAAAATGTCCTCCTGGTCTAGGGGTAAAGCATGGCTTCTGCTGAGCTCCTGAATTGTACTTTCCTTGTCCATACTTCCTCTTGCGATTCTCAATTTGCTGCTGCTTCCCTTCAATCATAAGAGCACGATCTACCAACTCCTGGTAGTTAGTGAAGGTGGCTACCATCAACTGCATGCTCAACTCATCATTCAGTCCTTCCAGAAACTTCTCTTGCTTAGCTGCATCTGTAGCGACGTCATCTGGGGCATAACGTGCTAACTTACTAAATTCCTCCACATACTGGCCAACTGTCCGTCCTCCTTGGCGCAAGTTACGAAATTCACGCTTCTTCATGGCCATAGCTCCTGCTGAAACATGGGTAGTATGGAAAGCCTGCTAAAACTGGTCCCATGTGACAGTGTCGACTGGGAAGGTGGCTGTGAAATTCTCCCACTATGATGCTGCGGGTCCTTCAAGCTGATGTGCGGCAAACTTCACCTTCTCCGCATCTGTGCATCCTGCTATGGTTAACTCCCTAGCTGTCTTGCGGAGCCAATCATCTGCTACTATCGGCTCGGTGCTACTGGAAAACACCGGCGGATTCAGCCTAAGAAAACAGGCTAAGTGGTCAACAGGTGGTGGTGGTGGTGGGTTGTTGTTGTTGTTCCCCTGATTCTGATTCTGGACTAGCAAGTGCATCAATGTGTTCTGCTGTTGGATCAACTGGGTGAGCTCCGGTGGGAAAGCAAAACCGGGGTCACGTCTCGGAGGCATCTAAGGGTTTAGAAAAGATGAGATATAAGAATAGAGAGGGTCTAAAGGGAAAACACTACCCATATGCACATGAGGCAAAAGCAAATAATTCACTTCAATCAATCAAACAAAGGCATACAATCGATCTATCTATCACAAAACTGCTCGGACTACTATATTTACATGGTGGACTACTACTACTGATGAGGTGATCTACTAGAAATATTCTACGGTCGTTGACTCCATGATATCTGCTCCAACTTCATCAACATAGTCATCATCGCTACTGTCTGGTTCCGAGTCGGTGCCATCGATGATGATGTAGTCTTCCGGGCTAATCTCTTTGGGTTCTTCATCTTCATCTACTGGTGTCGGGCCTCCCATAAATATTCCAATCTTCTTGATCAGGTCGTCATTCTTCTCCACCAATACTTCAATTTCTTCTTCATAATCGTCACGTGTAGCCTTGAGTTCTTCCTCCAGTTCCTTGATTCTAGTCTTAGCCTTCTTCAGATCTATCATGTCAGCACACATCTGGTTCTCCTGTCATCGAATGTGCTGGTTTAGCTTCTGGATAAAAGCTGCAATTGATCTATCCTTCCTGGTGCTGATCATCTCCCAGTACTCATCTCGGCGCCCACAAATCTGGTAGATAGTATCCTTGAGATCCTTGCGGTAGACTTCTCCAATGCGTCCCATGGCGATGTGAGCTTCCATGCTCATTCCTAGACTCCAAGTTGGTGCATCAAATGAAAACTCTATGGGCTCAGTGACTGGCATGAACATCCTTCCTGGAACTTGAACTTGAATCATCCAGCGCTCTTCTTCAGGTAAAGTGGCATTGTAGGTTCCGGTGAAGCTTGGTACTCCTATATTCAGGTATCTAGTGACTTCCTTCAAGTGACATCCAAAGGGTGTATCTTCATCCGGTTGCGTGAACTTGTTCCTTGCATCCGCCATCCTAAAGAGTAGAAAAGATAAGAAGTCAGAAGAGAAGAGAGTGAATAGTGATCTAAATCTTTTAGCTTAGTGGCCGTGTCCTACAGTCAGCGTGTGCTCTGATACCATCTCTGTAGCGACCAGACCTCAAACAGTCTGATCTCTGTGCTTCGGTGTCATACCTGGATCAGTAATGCTGACACCACACAGTACTCGGAGGATTTATAGCAGAGTAGCAATCACACATGTATTACATCGAGTGTCTCAAAAGAGAACTTATTACAATAAATATGGCTTAAGGCCATCTAATAACGATAACAGCGGAAGGCTTGGAAGATAAGTGAGTCCATCAACTCCAACGGCATCACTGAGTATAGAACCACGACCTAAAAACTCCTTAATCATCGTCTGAAAAGTCTGCAACATTAACGTTGCAGCCCGAAAATGGGTCAGCACATGGAATATGCTGGCAAGGTAACACATAGAGAGTGATGGAATGAACAGCTATACTATATGCATATTTGGCTGGTGGAAAGGTCTATGGTTACAGTTTTGCGTAAAGCCAATTTTTCCCTACTTCAAAGGAATAAATTTAATTACTATCATGGTGGTTGTTAAACATTGAGAATGTTTGACAGCATTCTCAATCCCAATTAAGCATCATCATTAAACATAACCCAACAAAATTAATTTAGTGTAACATGTTGATATTCACATGAAAATCCAGGTACTAGATACTCAAGATGTCCATAACCGGGGACACGGCTAACCATGATTAGTTTGTTACACTCTGCAGAGGTTTGCGCACTTTTCCCCACAATACTCGATCGCCTCCGTTTGTTTTCTCGCACTACATGGTGTTTGAGAAGACGGATGACCGAGACATAGTCTTTCAGAAGCGCTAGCACCTTACGATCGGGTAGACCGTACCACCTACATCCCCTACATCTGCTAGTCTACCACTCTAAGAGTTCTCACAACTTAGTCAACTATGCTAGAGCCCATAATAGCTTGTGGCTGCACACGGAAGTTTCTAGTATGAATAGTCTCATGATCCCTTTGAGCCTGGGTGGCGGTCCAAAAGAAAACAGGCAAGTCCTGGAATACCCAGGTGCCTCAATCCACCCAGATGTGTGTTTAAGTTGCCAGAGGTTTGAAAATAAACTGGTAATAGGTACTACCTCATCTACTTCCCATCCCACAATTTAATTAGATCCTAATCATGCAATGTGTGAGGATTGATCTAATGCAACAAAACTGGGTAGTAGAAAAGATATGATCAAAGTGTTACTTGCCTTGCTGATGATCCGGGAAACCTAACGATTCGAAGTAACAGGCGGCGCACTCCAGGTATTCTATCATAGACAAACAAACAAGCATACAATAAGTACTCATCTAATGCACAGGTAAAACTCAAATAAGATATCTAACTAGAAGGTTCAACTTAAGAACTCCGGTTGGCAAAACAAATCGAATCGAACAAAGCAACGAAAGTCAAACGGCGAAAGAAAACTACTTCGTTCTAGTAATCTGGATCTAGGGCAAATTTTATAGTAGCAAAATCTTGTTTAAGTTGGTTAAACGGATAGAGGGTTTCGAGACGAAACTCCAGGCGCTTGAATCGCCTGATTCCAATAAACGAGCGAAAAGTTATACTAAAACGAAAATCGGATCAGGAATCGCGATCAGAAAAATCGCGGATTTAATCCGAGAAAAAGAAAACGACGAACGGATTAACGAACGAACGTTCGTTATCCAGATCTAAACGATGAACGTGTTCGTTTAAACGAACAAACGAGTGAACGCTCGCTAGTTAACCTAATCCAAAAAAACCGATCTAAAAAAACGAAAACAAAAAAAACCGAAAAAAACCGACGGAAAACCGCTCGGTTTTCTAAAAAAACAGGCGGCGGCGAACCTCGGCGAGCGTGCGGCGGGGTGGCGGCTCCGGCGGGCGGCGCGGCGGGGCGGCGGCGGCGGGGCGCTGGGCTAGGGTTCCCCCCCCCCCCCGGGGGTGGGCCGGCTTATAAAGCCCCTACGGGCCGGGAGTCCTAGTCGGACACGCCCGTAGGTCGGTTCCCTCTTCTTTTTTTATATAATTACTCTCGGAAGAAAAATAAAAAGAAATACTAAACAGACTCCGAAAATTCCGAAATAAATTTTCCCGGGCTTCTAAAATCAAGTCCGACAAAGTGAACATTTATTTGGGCCCTAAATGCAATTTTTGAAAAACGCGCATTTTTCCTAAATTCAAATAAAACACCGAAAAACTCCGAAATAAAATCTTATTTGATTTTTTATTAAATCCTCAATATTTCTTTATTTTGGGAAAGTCATTTTATTCCCTCTCTCATATTTTTGTAATAGAAATAATTGCTGATAAAATAAATAAAATCAGATGATCCTATTCTCAAAATTTGAGAAAACTCAAATATGAAAATAACGAAACCCCCAACTCTCTCCGTGGGTCCTTGAGTTGCTTAGGATTTCTAGGATCAACCAAAATGCAAAAAAATATATGATATGCATGATGATCTAATGTATAACATTCCAAATTGAAAATTTGGGATGTTACACGTAGCACGGCTCTTGATGCCACTATAGGGAAACGCAGCAGAAAACAAAAAAATTCTGACCTACGCACCAGCCCAGGGCCACTATGGAGACTGCATACGTGGTTTGATTTTTTTCGTTACCGACTCGTAGCGCAGCGGGAAGTAGAGTCGATGACGATCGGCGGTGCAGATCCCCGCAGCTAGGATTTACAACCTCCCAACCGCGAGGATGTATACCCTCATCTGCTCCTCAGACAGCCCTCCGGGAGGTAGTCAAATAGCCCCTGGATGGTGTCGCGGATAGCCCTTCGGGAGGACCTTCGAAACTCGAACGGTCACCCAGACAGCCCTTCGGGAGGACCTTCGAAACTCGAACTGTCACACGGACAGCCCTTCGGGAGGCACTCACGAACTAAGGCCGGAACTACAATCTCTCTACAAAGTTGCACACATAGGGTGTCATCTATCCGGCAGGGCTTCGCCGTCCAGAACTAGTACCTGCCGGAACCCACACAACCTTTCGGCTCTACGAAACTATTTCGCGGGGAGGGAGAGAGAAGCCAGATCATTCCATGGCACTTGTATGTGAGAAGGGATGAGGAGAATGGCAGCCCCTTCTCCTCCTTTTATAGGCCAAGGCAAGGGGTGGGGTGGTGGAGGAAATACCAAAACGCCCATGCTACATGTCCCACGTGAAGGGTGAAATGGTAACTCAAGTGGGGCACCAAGGGGACACCATGGAGGCACCCACTTGGCCAGCCACAACCTTGCCCCCTCCCATGGGTGGGGGGAAACAAGTCACCAACATGTCTCCTAGAAACATGGGTGCTCCCTAGACAAAAAGCCACCAAACATGTAACCCCTGATTCGTGGGATTTTGTCCCCTCGTGCTGAGACAAGATGTTTTCCGCGAAACATTTTTTCTGAAAAATTCCGGAAGGTCCCAGAACATTTCCGGCACCCTCTAAAATTCTTCTGGGCATGATCCGAAACATTTCCGGTGTGGTGATTTTTATCAGCGAAAAGCAACAACGGCGGTTACGGCAGCTACGGAACATTTTTGGTTTTTCTCTCCGAAAATTCCCAAAAGTTCCGAGACCAATTCTGGGGCCCTCTAAGAATTTCCAGGCGAGTGCCGAAACCATTTTGACCTAATAATATATTCCGAAACAACTTTTCGGTTTTACCGAAACTCTTTCGGTGTTCTCTCTCCGGAACTCTTCCGTTGTCTCCGAAACTTTTCCGGTGAGTTTCTCTCAGACTCCCTGTCTAGTATTCAGCAGACAGATGACCCTTAAGCGTGTGACCCTATAGGTTCGGTGAAGTATAGACATGACCTGGAACCCCTTCCTATCAATGATCAACATCGGAGCCGTGGACACCCATATTGACCCCTATACCCACACGAATGAATATTCAAGTGAACCTCGAGTTGCCGTGTGCTATTCCTGTTGCTTCGTGATATGTTACAAATACCCGAGGTGAGATTTACTTGCATCCCCGTTGATCAACGACTTGTCCACTATGCTAGGTACCTCATTACCAGTTTTGTTCTCTTTTCTTGTTTCCGTGTTGTGGCATCCCTGTGATCAAATCACACTGTGTCTGGCCAGACGATGATGGATACCGTAACACCGAGCGGGCCCGAGAATATCTCTCCATCGTCAGAGGAGCAACTCCCAATCTTGAGCTATCAAGTTACTTGATACACTTTTCCATGAACCCGTAAGCCGCCATAATATCCACCCATTTACAGATGACGTCTAACAAACCCCAAAGTTCATGAAGCAAGTATGAAGAAACTCGATACTCTCATGGTCTAAGGAATTATGCAAACGTTAACCATCTCTGTGTTATGTACCATTAACTTGTGATGAACGAATCTCATAGCATAACATCAATCCGGGCCGATTCAACACAAATGTTCTCTTAACATTGTGCCCTCAAAGTTGCTGGCATAGACATGCCCATGACTAGGAAAACAGAATCATCATGCAACACTTGAGCTAGTCTTAGAGGCAAGACTAGGAATACTTCTTACCGTTATTATTCCACACGTGCATATGAGTCTTCCTCCGAGCCTTATGTTATTGCAGAATCGAGAACCATAGCAGTTATAGCATGGAACATAAACATAATTATTAACATGGAGATACGTAATAGCATTTATTATCGCCTCTAGGACATATCTCCTATATACTCCCACTTGCACTAGAGTCAATAATCTAGTTAATGCTAATGCACTTTACACCTATGGCATACCGGTGTAAAAATTGCTTCGCATGTGGTATAGCCTGATTTCCATCTGATCTGACAACTTCTCTTCCGTGTCTATCTCTGCATATCGTCGCGTTTTCACGCTTTCACAAAATTCATATTTTGTGTGGACTTGGCTTTTATGTATGTGAATCACAGGTCGAACCTGGATTCCTCAGACTGAGTTATGGAGAAACTACCTGCAGTAGTGTCCCATTGACAAAAGCCATCTTGGAACCATACTAAGTTCATGAATGAACTATATGATTCAACATCTTGTTTGTCACTTCTAAAGCGTCAACATACTTAGTCATTTGTTATAGAATTCGCCACAATATCCTGTTGGGAACAATTTCCAACTACTGTGCCACCATATTGTGTATTACACAAAACCCTTAACTTAAATCGAAAATCGCATGGAGAAAAAAGATGAAGACTGTATCGATGTAACATTTTACAACAAACTCTTCATGGTCTCCGCTTGCGAGAAAACATATCATCGGTACTTACTCTAGTACTCAATGACATCTTTCACTGTTGTCCCACGGTCAGTAGTTTGATCACTTTAGTATCCATAATCGCAACACCTTGGGAGTATCGGACATATCTGGTTGTTTTACATACCATGGAGTACATGATTAATCCAAACACAAAAGTGTGTGGAATCTGCATCATGTATTTTGCTCATCATGTTTTGGGACACCGAGTCTTGCAAAAAACTCTTCCATGTGACTCTGGCAAGAATCACTCCTTGGCGGTTTTAAATGCTAAAAGGTTTTAGCACCTTGTCAATATGTATTCATTTCTTAGCCCTATTAGGTAAATCTATCGCCATAGATCATTATGCCTAATATTGAGGCTATTTAGCCTAAGCACTTCATCAAAAAAACTATTTTCAAATGAAGTCCTAATTCGTGTTAAGAAATTTATTTCCAATTAACAATGTGTCAAGCACAGAAGGTTTTTAGAAATATTATTACGCTCCCACTTACTTTCTTGAATTACAAGCATCTTCGTTACCCATTGATGAAGTCAGAACCCTTTGATCATCTCATCAAAGCACGAAGATTCAAACTCCATTTTGCTCTCTTCTGTCCATCGCTGGAACTCTGAAGTTTGCACCCTTACTAGCATCCTCTGGATAGACAAAATGCCTTGGACTATAACACATGCAAGTCCTTGGTTTCATTTCCATCAGATGGAAATCCTATTGTCATCTATGTTTCATATCTCATGATTGAAATATGTATTAATTGCTAGTTCAACCTGAACCTACTTTAAGCATCGCTACGATGAAAACAACCTCATTGTAGTCAACTCTTGAACTTGTTATTTCAACAAGTCGAGCTTTATGGATAAAACATTTTTATCTGTATCAGTTTTGAGTTCCATAAATATTCGTTAGACTCTAAGTCTTCCGAAAGGTGTATCAAGGTTTTAATCTTGAATCACTTATATGGAAACTAACTCGGGTTGTATTGGCATTTAACCAATTTCGGAGTCAGGGCCCATCAACGCTTCCTTGTGTATCATAGGTATAATGTTGTATAACAACAATATCTCGTTTGCGCACCTAAGAGGTTTGCACGAGCCTTGCCTACGTGGTTCAGCTGCAAGTTCGACTGAAGTTCATACATTTTATTGTAGAGACTTTTGTATCAGTCGCAGTAGGAAACTCTGGAATTACTTCCAAGGTCTCTTTCCTTTGATCTGATGATGAAGATATTGTTTATCTTGTCGAGTTGCACTATTCTCCCACTCACCTTTTGGAAAGAACCATTCTCTTTAAAAGCACACCGTTTCGCGGCAAAACTATTTGCCTCAGTATAGTGAGGGAGGAATACCCAACATTTTGGTATAACCTACAAAGTACCACTTGTCTGATTTGGATTAGGTTTGTAACCTTTTACACAAGCCCCATATTCCAAATGTTAAGAAAATATATAACATGGTTGGGCGTACCATACCTTGGCTTCATTTCAACAGACCCGATGTAGCTCTTCTCAGTGTAAAAGCCGCAGTCTCTAAAGAATCACTTTAAAAGGGATAATGGCAAATGTATTTATGTCATCTTTGACCTTACCATGTCATAAATGGTTAGATTACATCTCCATGGACTTTCCACTTGCAGTGGTGTTCCGGGAGGTGCAAGTTATGAAACCCCTTTCACAACTCATCAGGCATTCGCTAAACATGTAACTCAAATATTCCTTTGTGCAATCAAATTGCAGAAACATAATTTTCTTGTTACAATAACTTCTACTTCATTTTTCAAAACCTTTCGAATGATTTCAAAAGATCCAGACTTACGTCTCATCAAGTAAATATCCATATATCTACTTGAGTCATTTCTGAAGATAAATAAGTCCACCACTTGCACCAACATTTATTGAACTACACACATCAAAATGTATGATCACCAATAAGTTTGTTGCTCGTTCCTTACGGCCTGTGAACGGTATTTCAGTCACTTCACTTTTCGGAGGAAAGTTGCAAGTGTCATATGATTCAAAATCAAACGACTTCAAAATCCATCATAATGGAATTTTTCCATGCGGGTTTCTCCAATGTGACCCAATGTAGTGCCACACATGTGTGGTATTCTCATAGTCTCGCGACATTTAGCGTCAGCGTTATGGATGTATCATATTACCATCAATATTCATAACATACATCCCATCTTGGATGGAATCATGACCCTTCATGTTATTCATAATACTTAACAACAATTGTTGGTTTTTTGAACAACTCTTTTGCAACAAACATTGTGCAATGGGCTAGAGTGTATGAAACTCTAAAATGAATTATGAAAGTAAACCTAGAGGTATTGTATTATTATCAATATCCATAACATACATCTCATTCATAATGGAAGTATGGCCCTTGTGTTATTCATAACATCAAACATAAAAAGTTCTCTTATGAACAACCTTCTTGCAAGATACCTTATGTAATGGGCTAGAGTTTGTAAAACTCTAAATGAATTATGAAAATAAATACAGACGGCAATACACTGATGGAAGGTATAGTAACATTTACTATGTTCCCTGTGTATACCTTAACCACATTTCTGGCTAGTCTCTTTAGGCCATAGTAGCTCTTACATTGATCCGCAACAGAATGCAATCGAGTGGGTATCTTTGTGATTAACTCACAATACCCAAGAATTAGTGATTAACATGTTTAACCATAATTCCCAAGAACTATATCTTTGACCAACCTACTATACATCAAAAACTTGTATACATTCATACATGAGCTGGATATTCCAGTCATCTTTCTTTCTGCCTTTATACTTCTAACAGTTTAACTTTTAATATTTCTCCTACTCGCAAAAGAAACACCCAACTTAATAGTGGCGTTAGCCGCGGACTTCCTAGGAGTGTAAGTCATACTAACACCCTTTGGATACTTCCTTTCTCTTTAAGTTGTTGTTTTATTCACCTTTCATTATATGACAGGCGTTCTTCTGGATCCCTTTCCCAACAGTCAAATGCATAGTAAACACTTTTACTAATACTTGCAAACAAACATTGCTTTGTTTGTAAATAATTTTCAGTTCCATGAATATCATATAACTATCCCAACTTTCGAAGTTTGGGATTCATGGAAGCAAACATATTCCACATGACCGTAACAGAATTCTAGCTTTTGGATCGAAGGACGAGAGTCATATGATCCATAGCATTAGCGGGAGGATGCGGAAAGCATGTGATAGGACAAAGTCCTTCTCGACACTTTTGAGGACAATCCTCACATTACGTTACCAATCATAAAGTTTTAACCAGATATTTAACAGCTATTCAATTTTAACAGGGAAGGTGGAAACGCGAGCCATTATTCTACAACTATTTTGCAAGAAACACTTAGACAGTGTTCATAATTAATTGCACTGAGAATTAAACATGCTAATTCAACAGTGCGCTCCCACTCAAATCAATATCTCTCATAATTCATTTTGAGTGATCCAAGATCCAGACTTCAATTCATCGCCATAGAATCATCATCTCATAACGGGAATTTTAATCGGTAGGCCAACTTGCCGATCACATCTCTATGTGACTCTTGCTCATCTTTTGATGTGTGTGTTCCGAGCTCAAGACAATCCTGCCATGAACGTCAAGACAACCAAGTGACCTTGCTGCGAGGTCTGACCTCACCCGCCTCACACTTCTCTAATCGTTCATACCCATGCATCCATGGCACACCCCGAAAAGATAGGTGTCGTGACGGTGCTACACTTGGGAGAACACTAACTACTTGATATTTTAGTGAGATATCACCCTAATAAAAAGTGACTACCGCGCAATCAAGAAGGGTGCATCATAAGGGATAAACATCTCAGGTAATTCATAATAGCATGATATGTATAGCCCTTTCTGACGGAGAAGTCTTTCATTTCTTCATCTTCGGCATTCGCGTCGGTGTTCACCTTCACGAAGATTGCCACCACCTTGTCGATGCACCAGATAATATTGCTATCTCTATAGCTAATAAAATAAGTGCATTAATTAAGGTTGACACGCAGGTCATTAAAGTGACAATCATATGGATCCAACCATCATGCCGAATCATGACACATAGGTCATGTTAATTACATCATATAGTCATCTCATACATAATCAAATTTAATATGATCATTGCTATACCACATCACATGCACATCCTGCAAAACCAAGTTAGACGCCTCTAATCGGTTTATAATTTTATTTTACGTGGCCTCTATGGTTTTGACTTAAACCGCAGCTACCAACGTTTTATCATCAAGTATGATTATTCAAGTTGCTAGATTAACATCTCAGGGTGTATGAAACATAAGATAATTAAATCTTGATCCCATACTAAACTTTGTCATACGCATGACCCCCGTGCAGATCATATCTGCAATGCCCTTTCATCTGCGAATTTCATCTTTCTTTTGACTATTGCAGAACCCAAAGAACTGATAGCACTTCCATGATCAATCAGGATCACAGATTGCCAGGACTTTGTCAAATTCCACCATGCTATCTCGACATTGAGCAAATGTGAATTCTAGGGAAGCAACAAGAACGTCGGGTAAAAGATTTCATCTGTCACCCGCATAAATAATTTTCTGCAATAGATCTCATCTACTACCCAATTATATTATGCAATACCCATACGTGTCCATGTATTCTAGATCGAAACCTACATCTACGCATAGCACGGCTCTTGATGCCACTATAGGGAAACGCAGCAGAAAACAAAAAATTTCTGACCTACGCACCAGCCCAGGGCCACTATGGAGACTGCATACATGGTTTGATTTTTTTCGTTACCGACTCGTAGCGCAGCGGGAAGTAGAGTTGATGACGATCGGCGGTGCAGATCCCCGCAGCTAGGATTTACAACCTCCCAACCGCGAGGATGTATACTCTCATCTGCTCCTCAGACAGCCCTCTGGGAGGTGGTCGAACAACCCCCGGACGGTGTCGCGGACAGCCCTTCGGCAGGACCTTCGAAACTCGAACGGTCACTCGGACAGCCCTTCGGGAGGACCTTCAAAACTCGGACGGTCACACGGACAGCCCTCCGGGAGGCACTCACGAACTAAGACCGAAACTACGATCTTCCTACAGAGTTAGACACATACGGTGTCATCTATCCGGCAGGGCTTCGCCGTCCAGAACTAGTACCTGCCGGAACCCAGACAGCCTTTCGGCTCTACGAAACTATTTTGCGGGGAGGGAGGGAGAAGCCAGATCATTGCATGTCACTTGTATCTGAGAAGGGATGAGGAGAATGGCAGCCCCTTCTCCTCCTTTTATAGGCTAAGGCAAGGGGTGGGTGGTGGAGGAAATACCAAAACACCCATGCTACATGTCCCACATGAAGGGTGAAATGGTAACTATAGTGGGGCACCAAGGGGACACAATGGAGGCACCCACTTGGCCAGCCACAACCTTGGCCCCTCCCATGGGGAGGGGGCAACAAGTCACCAACATGTCTCCTAGAAACATGGGTGCTCCCTGACAAAAAGCCACCAAACATGTAACCCCCGATTCGTGGGATCTTGTCCCCTCGTGCTGAGACAAGATGTTTTCCGCGAAAAAAAAATTCTGCACAATTCTGGAAGGTCCCAAAACATTTCCGGCACCCTCTAAAATTCTTCTAGGCATGATCCGAAACATTTCCGGTGTGGTGATTTTTATCAGCGAAAAGCAACAACGGCGGTTACGGCAGCTACGGAACATTTTCGGTTTTTCTCTTCGAAAATTCCCAAAAGTTCCTAGACCAATTCTAGGGCCCTCTAAGAATTTCCAGGCGAATGCCGAAACCATTTTGACATAATAATATATTCTGAAACAACTTTTCGGTTTTACCGAAACTCTTTCGGTTTTCTCTCCCCGGAACTCTTCCGTTGTCTCCGAAACTTTTCCGATGACTTTCTCTCAGACTCCTTGTCTAGTATTCAGCAGACAAATGACCCTTAAGCGTGTGACCCTATAGGTTCGGTGAAGTATAGACATGACCTGGAACCCCTTCCGATCAATGATCAACATCGGAGCCGTGGACACCCATATTGACCCCTATACCCACACGAATGAATATTCAAGTGAACCTCCAATTGCCGTGTGCTATTCCTGTTGCTTCGTGATATGTTACAAATACCCGAGGTGAGATTTACTTACATCCCCATGGATCAACAACTTGTCCACTATGCTAGTTACCTCGTTACCGGTTTTTTCTCTTTTCTCGTTTCCGTGTTGCGGCATCCCTGTGATCAAATCACACTGTGTCTGGCCAGATGATGATGGATACCGTAACACCGAGCGGGCCCGAGAATATCTCGCCATCGTCAGAGGAGCAAA
Organism: Triticum urartu; assembly: GCF_003073215.2. Classification (NCBI taxonomy): domain Eukaryota; kingdom Viridiplantae; phylum Streptophyta; class Magnoliopsida; order Poales; family Poaceae; genus Triticum; species Triticum urartu. The sequence goes on along the minus strand of NC_053023.1, from coordinate 373,640,228 downwards.
TCCCAATCTTGAGCTATCAAGTTACTTGAAACACTTTTCCAGGAACCCGTAAGCCGCTGTAATAGCCACCCATTTACGGATGACGTCTAACAAACCCCAAAGTTCAAGAAGCAAGTATGAAGAAACTCGATACTCTCATGGTCTAAGGAATTATGCAAATGTTAACCATCTCTGTGTTATGTACCATTAACTTGTGACGAACGAATCTCATAGCGTAACATCAATCCGGGTCGATACAACACAAATGTTCTCTTAACATTGTGCCCTCAAAGTTGTTGGCATAGACATGCCCCTGACCAGGAAAACAGAATCATCATGCAACACTTGAGCTTGTAGCGACCCGACCTCAAACGGTCAAGCCTCTGTGCTTCAGTGTCATCCCTGGATCGGTAATGCTGACACACATAGTACTCGAGGATTTATAACAGAGTAGCAATCACACACTTATTACATTGAATGTCTCAAAAGAGAGATTATTACAATAAATATGGCTTAAGGCCATCTAATACGATAACAGCGGAAGGCTTGGAAGATAAAGTGAGTCCATCAACTCCAACGGCATAGCTGAGCTGCACGGCAACGACCTAACGACCCTTCTCCTCGTCTGAAAAATCTGCAACATAATACCTTGCAGCCTGAAAACGGGTCAGCACATGGAATATGCTGGCAATATAACATAGTAGAGCAAGAACAGAATAATGCTATCACTACATGCATATATGGCTGGTGGAAAGCTCTGTGGTTATGGTTTTTGCGAAAAGCCAAATTTTCCCTACAACAAAGGAATAGATTTTATTTTAACTATCATGGTAGTTGAAACATCATTGAGAAGTTTCCTCCAACTGAATCCCAATTAAAGTAATTAACAACCCAACAATATTAATTAATAGTGATGAGATACTTATGATACTCCAACTACTAGATACTCAAGATGTCCATAACCGGGGACACGGCTAACCATGATTAGTTTATACACTCTGCAGAGGTTTCCGCACTTTTCCTCACAAGACTCGATCTCCTCCGTTGGATTTCTCGCACTTCATTGTGTTTGAGAAACGGATGACCGAGACACAGTCTTTCAGAAACATTAACCCCTTACTCCGGGCAGACCATACCAACCTACATCCCTCTACCTGTTCATCCACCTCTTCGGGAGCTTCACGCAACTTACTCAACTATGCTAGAGCCCATAATAGCTTGTGGCTGCACACGGAACTTTCTAGCATGAAAATATCTCAGTTCCCTTTGAGCCTGGGTGGCGGACCATAGGATTATCACACGGGTACTCCAGGATATCCTAGGACAACACTGGATTCCCCAGGTGCCCAACAAACAATCCACCCAGATGTGTATTCAAGTTGCCACCTTAAGTTGAACCATTAATTAACAATCTCACATCTGTCATGGATTTCAGTCACCCAACCACGTCTACGTGCATAGCATAGCAATATAAGCAATACGTAGAAGTAACTCCCAAGGTTTGAATATAACAGGGCAATAGGTTCTACCTCATTAACTACTTCCCAACCCACATGTTAATCACATCCTAACCATGCAATGTTTGAGGATTGGAACTAATGCATAAAAACTGGGTGTTAAAGGGGTATGATCAAAGTGTTACTTGCCTTGCTGATGATCCGCAAAACCTAGGGATTCGTAGTAGCACGCTTCGCACTCCGGGTTTTCTATCGCATACAAACAATAGTATACATAAGCAATCAAGCAAGGAAAACACGGGTAAATCTCAAATAAGAAGATCTAACCAGAAAGTTCAACTTAATAACTCCGGTGTGCGAAAACAATCAAATCAAATGGAGCAACGAAACTCGAACTGTGAAAGAAACAAGATCTGTTTACTAATCTGGACTAAGGTCAAATTTAAAGTAGCAAAAACTTGTTCAAATTTGTTAAACGAAAAGAGGGTTTCGAGACGAAGATCTAGGCGCTTGAATCGCCTGATTCCGATAAACGAGCGAAAAGATAAACTGAAACGAAAATCGGATGAGAAATCGCGATTGAAAATAATCGTGGAAAATCCGAGAAAAATAAAACTGACGAACAGGCTAACGAATGAGCGTTCGTTGTCTGCGGCTAACGAGTGAACACTGTTCGTTAGAACGAATGTACGGACGAACGTCCGCAAAGTAACTAAACCGCGAAAAACCGGCTAACCGATTTAAAAAAGACAACAACTAGGGTTTCTAAAAAAACCTGATCGGTTTTCTAGGGAAAACCGGCGGCGGCGGCATATACCTCCGGCGGCTTCCACGGCGGGGCGGCAAGGTGCGGCGGCAGCGGTGAGCGGCAGCAGCGGCGTGCGGCCGCAGCGGCAACCAGCGACGGCGCAGGCGGCGAGCGGCGAGGCGGGCGGCTTCGGGGCTCCAAGGTGGGCGGGGCGCGCGGCCGAGTCAGCCACGGCGTGCGGCGGCGGCAGCAGGCGTAGTCTCCAGGTGGGAGACGGCGGCACGGGGAGGTGGGCCGGCGGCCTGGCTCGGCTGGGCCTCGGCCCAGTTGGGCGCTGCGTTTTTTTTAAATAATTTTGCCAGAACTAAATAAATCTTAGAAAATAAAATAAAAATCTAAAAATGCCAAAACAAATTTTAGCCGTCTAAGTAAAATATTTAGAACAGGATGAACATTTTCTTGGCCCTAAAATGCAACTTTGAAAAACATGCAATTTTCTAATTCAAATAAAATAGCAATAAACTCCGAATAAAATCAAATATTTGATTTTACTATTTTTCCTCCAATATTTCATTTTATTTTGGAGAAGTCATATTATCTCCTCTCATATATTTTAATATGAAATATTTTTGGAGAGAAAATAATTAAAACCAAAAATCCTCGTTTCAATATTTGATAAAACTCAAATATGAAAACAGGGAAATCCCCAACTCTCTCTGAGGGTCCTTGAGTTGCTTAGGGTTTTGAGGATTTGCGAAACGAAGTGCAATAAAATATGCTATGCATGAATGATCTATGTATAACATTCCAAATTGAAAATTTGGGATGTTATAAACCTACCCCCCTTAAGATGAATCTCACCCTCGAGATTCAGGTTGGCTAGAGAATATGTGTGAGTGGTCTTTGCGAAGATCATCCTCTCGTTCCCAAGTGGCTTCATCCTCGGTATGGTGGCTCCACTGAACTTTGCAAAACTTGATAACCTTGCTGCGGTTGACTCGGCTGGAAAATTCAAGAATCCTGACTGGCTTCTCCTCATAGGTCAAATCACTGTCCAACTAAATCGCCTCCAAGGGTACTTGTATCTCTTAATGGTATATCGGCCATCTCAGCATGACACTTCTTCAGTTGTGAAACATGAAATACATCATGAACTCCTGACAGTCCTTCAGGTAACTCCAACTTGTAGGCAACTTCTCCCATACGTTCCAAAATTTGATACGGTCCTACAAAACATGGGGCTAACTTTCCCTTAACTAAAAAAATTTCACTCCTCGCAGGGGTGACACTCGCAGATACGCTCTGTCTCCAATTTCATAGGTTATTTCCTTGCTTTTCGAATCTGCATAACTCTTCTGTCTAGACTGAGCTACCTTCAGTCTATCTCGGATCAACTTAACTTTCTCTTCAGACTCCTTGATCAAATCTGGTCCAAACAACTGTCGGTCTCCAACTTCATCCCACATCAACGGTGTTATGCACCTTCGTCCATACAGGGCTTCGAACGGGGCCATCTTCAAACTAGCTTGATAGCTATTGTTGTATGAGAACTCCGCGTAGGGAAAATTGTCATCCCAACTAGATCCATAATCTAGCGCACAGGCTCTCAACATATCCTCCAGAATCTGGTTGACTCTCTCGATCTGTCCATCGGTCCGCGGGTGGAATGCTGTACTGAACTCCAACCTTGTCCCCAAAGTTTGGTGCAGCTGATGCCAAAACTTTGAAGTAAACTATGTTCCTCTATCTGATACGATGGTCCTCGGAACTCCATGCAAACATAAGATCCTGGTCATATATATCTTGGCCAACTTTGCACTTGTATAGGTGGTTTTCACCGGGATAAAGTGAGCTACTTTGGTCAAGTGATCGACTACTACCCATATAGAATCATATCCTGATTTGGTCCTGGGCAATCTGGTGATGAAATCCATGCCAAGTTTATGCCACTTCCATTCGGGTATCGGCATCGGCTGTAACAATCTTGCTGGCTTTTGATGCTCTGCCTTCACTCTTTGACACACATCGCATACGGCTACATACTCGGCAATATCATTCTTCATACCAGTCCACCAGAAATGTTCCTTCAAATCCAAATACATCTTGGTGTTTCTGGGGTGTATCGAGTATGGTGAGTCATGAGCCTCCTGAAGTATTAACTTCTTGATCTCTGTGTTATTGGGCACATAAACAAGGTCCTCAAACCATAAGGTGTCGTGCTCATCCTCACGAAAACCTTTGGCCTTTCCTTCACTCATTCTCTATTTTATCTCGGCAATCTATTTATCCTCCTTCTGAGCTTCTTGAATCTTTCCTAACAATGTAGACTGAACCTCCATTGTTGCAACAAAACCTCTAGGAACAATCTCCAATCGAAGTTCCCTGAGATCCTCTGTTAATTCCTTTGGCAATCCCGTGCTTACTAGGGTGTTAGCATAACTCTTCTGACTCAAAGCATCTGCTACAACATTGGCCTTGCCTGGATGATAGTGAAGCTTCATGTCATAATCCTTTATAAGCTCCAACCATCTTCTTTGCCTAAGGTTCAGCTCCTTCTATTTGAAAATGTACTTCAAACTCTTATGATCCATGTACACATCACAACGATTTCCAATAAGGTAATGTCTCCAGGTCTTCAATGCATGCACTACGGCTGCTAACTCCAAATCATGCGTGGCATAATTCAATTCATGCGGTTTTAGTTGTCGTGAGGCATACGAAACAACTCTTCCGTCTTGCATAAGCACACTCCCAAGTCCTAGGCGAGAGGCATCGCAATACACTTGAAACTCCTTGCGTATATCCGGCAGAATTAGCACTGGGGTTGTAGTCAAACGTTTCTTTAACTCCTAAAAACTCGCCTCACGTTCTTCTGTCCATTTAAATTTGGTATCTTTCTTCAATAACTCCGTCATCGGCTTTGCAATTTTGGAAAAATTCTCAATGAATCTCCGATAGTATCCTGCGAGTCCAAGAAAACTACGGATCTTGCTAACTAGAGTGGGTGCCAACCATTCAGTGACTGACTGAACCTTGGTGGGGCTACTGCTATACCTTCTCTTGATATAATCCAACTTCCTTCAACCAAAACTCGCATTTGCTGAACTTGGCATACAATTGATGTTCCCTGAGTTTCTCGAGAACTAAACGCAAATGCTCTTCGTGCTCCTTCTCATCCTTGAGTATACCATTATATCATCAATTAACACCACAACAAACTTATCCAAATATTCCATGAACACCTTGTTCATCATGCTCATGAAGTAGGCAGGGGCGTTAGTTAGTCCAAATGACATGACCGTATATTCGTACAACCCGTACCGTGTGGTGAATGCTTTCTTTGGTATATCCTTCTCTCGTATCTTCAGCTGGTGATATCCAGATCGCAGATCGATCTTTGAAAATACCTTGGCTCCTTGCAGTTGGTCAAACAAATCATTGATCACTGGCAGTGGGTATTTGTTCTTGATTGTCACCTCATTTAACACACGATAATCAACAACCATTCTTAGAGACTTATCCTTCTTCTCGATCAAAAGCACTGGGGCTCCCCATGGTGAGGATCTCCGTCGAATGTAACCTTTCTCCAATAACTCCTTGATCTGTTTCTTAATCTCCTCCAGATCATTTGCGGGCATCTGATATGGTCGCTTCAATATAGGCCTAGTACCTGGCAATAGCTCTATCAAAAACTCGATGTCTCGATCCGGTGGCATGCCTGGTAACTCCTCTGGAAAAATCTGGGTAATCCTTGACTACATGCACTTCCTCCTAAACAATTCATGTGAGGGTATTCACTTGGCTACTCCTTGGCGCATGCCTAGATACATACTTGATCCTTTTTCCCTCAGGGGTGGTGAGACAAATTGACTTACTAACATAGTTAATGCTTCCTCCATACTTTGACGTACAGTCCATGCCTAATATCACATCCAATCCTTGTGACTCCAAGATTATTAGGTCGGACGGAAAAACATGGCTACCAATGGTTAAGGCTATCTAGTCGCACCATCGACTAGCCATATACTCTGCTCCAGGTGAACTTACTAACAGAGGGGTGCTAAGGGTTTGGGTTGGTAGTTTAAACTTATCCACAAATTCCCTTGATATGTATGAATGCGATGCACCAGTATCAAAGAGAACAAGGGCGGTAAAAGACTTAACCAAGAACTTACCAATAACCGTGTCTGGCAGCTCTTCAACCTCCTCCACGTTGACGTGGTTCACTTGTCCTTTGTTGAATGGATTGGGCTTCTTTCCAGTGCTCCCATTGCCGTTTCCATTCTTCGCTTCAGGGCACTCCGTGGCATAGTGTCCAATCTTCCCGCACTTGAAACAGGTAACGTGGCTTAGGTCTCTCTTGGCGGGTGTGGCTGGATTGGAGCGGTTTTGATTGTTGCTTGCTCCATTCCCATTCCTTGGGCCAGTATGATTATGGTTACTTCCTCCATTGTGGGTGTGGCCTCCATGGTTATGAACAAGTCCTCCCGAGTTCGGGGTTAGGCGAGGCTTCTGCTGAGCTCCTGAATTATACCTTCCTTGTCCATACTTCCTCTTACGGTTCTCAATTTGCTGTTGCTTCCCTTCAATCATAAGAGCCTTATCTACCAACTCCTGGTAGTTATTGAATGTTGCCACCATCAACTACATGCTCATCTCATCATTCAGCCCTTCCATAAACTTCTCCTGCTTTGCGGCATCTGTGGCCACATCGTCAGGGGCATAGCGAGATAACTTGCTAAACTCATCCGTGTACTGAGCCACAGTATGGTTCCCCTGGCGTAAGTTGTGAAACTCACGCTTCTTCATACTCATAGCTCCAGTTGAGACATGGGCTGTACGAAAGCTTGCTGAAACTGTTCCCATGTAATAGTGGCTATAGGGTAGGTGATAGTGTAATTCTCCCACCATGAGGCTGCTGGTCCATCCAACTGATGTGCGGCAAAATGCACCTTCTCAGCATCTGTACATCCTGTAGTGGTTAAATCCCTTCCAATCCCGCAGAGCCAATCATCTGCCACTATTGGCTCGGTGCTACTTGAAAACACCGGCGGCTGCAACCTCAGAAAACGGGCTGAGTTATCAACCGGTGGTGGTGGCGGTGGATTGTTGTTGTTATTGTTGTTGTTGCCTTGGTTCTGAACTAACAACTGCATCAGGGTATTTTGCTGCTGGATCAACTGAGTGAGCTCCGGTGGGAAGGTAAATCCGGGGTCACGTCTCGGAGGCATCTGATGGGTTTAGAGGGGAGAGATTAGAATAGAATGAGGTCTAATGAGAAGACACTACCCATATGCACATGAGACAAACACAATCTTTTCACTCAATCAATCAAGCAAGGGCATACAATCGATCTAACTATCGTTACAAAAGTGCTCGAACTATACTATATACATGGTGGAATACTACTACTGATGTGGTGGTCTACTAAAAATATTCCTCGGTTGAAGACTCCATGATGTCTGCTCCAGCTTCGTCTTCGTAGTCATCATCGCTATCATTGGGGTCTGTGTCGGTGTCGTCGATGATAATGTAGTCCTCCGGGCGAATCTCCTTGGGTTCTTCGTGTTCTCCTCCTGGCGCGGGGTCTCCCATGAATACTCCTAGCTTCCTTTCCAGATCGTCATTATTCTCCACTAGTATGATGATTTCCTCCTCATAATCTTCACGTGTAGCCTTAAGTTCTTCTTCCAGTTCTGTGATCCTTGTCATCGCCTTCTTCCGGTCTATCATTCCTATGCACATCTGGTTCTCCTGGCGACAAATGTGTTGGTTTAACTCCTGGATGAAAGCTTCAATTGATCTATCCTTCCTGGTGCTGATCATCTCCTATTGCTCATCTCGGCGCCCATAAATCTGATAGATAGTATCCTTAAGCTCCTTATGATAAACTTCTCCAATGCGTCCCATGGTGATGTGAGCTGCCATACTTTTTCCTAGACTCCAGGTTGGCGCATCGAAGGAAAACTCTATGGGCTTGGTGACTGGCGTGAATGTCCTTCCTGGAACTTGAACTTGAATCATCCATCGCTCCTCTTCTGGTAAGGTGGCGTTGTAAGCCCCGGTGAAGCTTGGTATTCCAATGTTCAGGTACCTAGTGACTTCCTTCAAGTGTCGTCCAAAGGGAGCGTCTTCATCCGGTTGTGCATACTTGTTCCTTGTGTCCGCCATCCTAAAGAGTAGAAAATGGAGAGGAGTCAGAAATGAGAAGAGAATAGTGATCTAGGGCTTTAGCTTAGTGGTCATGTCCTACAGTCAGCATGTGCTCTGATACCATCTTGTAGCGACCCGACCTCAAACGGTCAAGTCTCTATGCTTCAGTGTCATCCCTGGATCGGTAATGCTGACGCACACAGTACTCGAGGATTTATAACAGAGTAGCAATCACACACTTATTATATCGAATGTCTCAAAAGAGAGATTATTACAATAAATATGGCTTAAGGCCATCTAATACGATAACAGCGGAAGGCTTGGAAGATAAAGTGAGTCCATCAACTCCAACGGCATAGCTGAGCTGCACGGCAACGACCTAACGACCCTTCTCCTCGTCTGAAAATCTGTAACATAATACCTTGCAGCCTGAAAACGGGTCAGCACATGGAATATGCTGGCAATATAACATAGTAGAGCAAGAACAGAATAATGCTATCACTACATGCATATATGGCTGGTGGAAAGCTCTGTGGTTATGGTTTTTGCGAAAAGCCAAATTTTCCCTACAACAAAGGAATAGATTTTATTTTAACTATCATGGTAGTTGAAACATCATTGAGAAGATTCCTCCAACTGAATCCCAATTAAAGTAATTAACAACCCAACAATATTAATTAATAGTGATGAGATACTTATGATACTCCAACTACTAGATACTCAAGATGTCCATAACCGGGGACACGGCTAACCATGATTAGTTTATACACTCTGCAGAGGTTTCCGCACTTTTCCTCACAAGACTCGATCTCCTCCGTTGGATTTCTCGCACTTCATTGTGTTTGAGAAACGGATGACCGAGACACAGTCTTTCAGAAACATTAACCCCTTACTCCGGGCAGACCATACCAACCTACATCCCTCTACCTGTTCATCCACCTCTTCGGGAGCTTCACGCAACTTACTCAACTATGCTAGAGCCCATAATAGCTTGTGGCTGCACACGGAACTTTCTAGCATGAAAATATCTCAGTTCCCTTTGAGCCCGGGTGGCGGACCATAGGATTATCACACGGGTACTCGGGGATATCCTAGGACAACACTGGATTCCCCAGGTGCCCAACAAACAATCCACCCAGATGTGTATTCAAGTTGCCACCTTAAGTTGAACCATTAATTAACAATCTCATATCTATCATGGATTTCACTCACCCAACCACGTCTACGTGCATAGCATAGCAATATAAGCAATACGTAGAAGTAACTCCCAAGGTTTGAATATAATAGGGCAATAGGTTCTACCTCATCAACTACTTCCCAACCCACATGTTAATCACATCCTAACCATGCAATGTTTGAGGATTGGAACTAATGCATAAAAACTGGGTGTTAAAGGGGTATGATCAAAGTGTTACTTGCCTTGCCGATGATCCGCAAAACCTAGGGATTCGTAGTAGCACGCTTCGCACTCCAGGTGTTCTATCGCAAACAAAGAATAGTATACAAAAGCAATCAAGCAAGGAAAACACTGGTAAATCTCAAATAAGAAGATCTAACCATAAAGTTCAACTTAAGAACTCCGGTTTGCAAAAAGAATCAAATCAAATGGAGCAACGAAACTCAAACTACGAAAGAAACAAGATCCATTTACTAATCTGGACTAAGGTCAAATTTTATAGTAGCAAAAACTTATTCAAATTGGTTAAATGAAAAGAGGGTTTCGAGATGAAGATCTAGGCGCTTGAATCGCCTGATTCAGATAAACGAGTGAAAAGGCAAACTGAAACAAAAATCGGATCAGAAATCGCGATTGAAAATAATCGTGGAAAATCCGAGAAAAAGAAAACTGACGAACAGGCTAACGAACGAGCGTTCGTTGTCTGCGGCTAACGAGTGAACACTTTCGTTAGAATGAATGTACGGACGAACGTCCGCAAAGTAAATAAATCGAGAAAAAACGGTGAGCCGATTAAAAAAACAACTAGGGTTTCTAAAAAAACCGGATCGGTTTTCTAGAGAAAACCGGCGGCGGCGGCGTATACCTCTGGCTGCTTCCGCGGTGGTGCGGCGGCAGAGGCGGGGCGGCGGCTGCGGCGAGCGGCGGCGGCGGCCTGTGGCAGCAGTGGCGACGGCGGCGGCGTAGGTGGCGTAGGCGGCGAGCGGCGGGGCGGGCGGCTTCGGGGCTCCAAGGGGGGCGGGGCGCGTGGCTGAGTCGGCCACGGCGTGTGGCGGCGGCGGCAGCAGGCGGGGTCTCCAGGTGGGAGATGGCGGCGTGGGGAGGTGGGCCGGCGGACTGGCTCGGCTGGGCCTCGGCCCAGTCGGGCACTGCGTTTCTTTTTTTTAAAATAATTTCGCCAGAATTAAATAAATCCTAGAAAATAAAATAAAAATCTAAAAATACCAAACCAAATTTTCACCATCTAAATAAAATATTTAGAATAGGATGAACATTTTCTTGGTCATAAAATGCAACTTTGAAAACGTGCAATTTTTCTAATTCAAATAAAATAGCAATAAACTCCGAATAAAATCAAATATTTGATTTTAATATTTTTCCACCAATATTTCATTTATTTTGGAGAAGTCATATTATCTCCTCTCATATATTTTAATATGAAATATTTTCGGAGAGAAAATAATTAAAACCAAAAATCCTCGTTTCAATATTTGATAAAACTCAAATATGAAAACAGGGAAATCCCCAACTCTCTCCGAGGGTCCTTGAGTTGCTTAGGGTTTCGAGGATTTGTGAAACGAAGTGCAATAAAATATGCTATGCATGAATGATCTATGTATAACATTCCAAATTGAAAATTTGGGATGTTACAGAGCTAGTATTAGAGGCCAGACTAGGAATACTTCTTACTGTTTATTATTCCACACGTGCATATGAGTCTTCCTCTGAGCCTCGTGTTATTGCAGACTCGAGAACCATAGCAGTTATAGCATGGAACATAAAAATAATTATGAACATGGAGATAAGTAATAGCATTTATTATTGCCTCTAGGGCATATCTCCTATAGTTATTTGCTCCAATATTCTTCCTATATGTGATAAAAATCTCCGTGAAGTTTCAGCTTGTTTGGAGTCGTGCAGAATAGGTGGCCTGACGTAGCTTTTCCAGGTCTAGATTTCCAGCTGCCGGAATTCTCCCTCTTTGTGTGTACCTTGCATATTATGAGAGAAAAGGCATTAGAATTACTCCAAAAATCATTATTATGGATAAAAACATCATAAGTAACAGTAAGAAACCGTGATGCAAAATGGACGTATCAACTCCCCCAAGCTTAGACCTCACTTCTCCTCAAGTGAAAACCAAAATTGAAAAGCATGTCCACATGCTTCGAGAGAGAGGTGTCGATAAAAACAAAATACAGACATAGAAGTATCATGTTCATTATTATAACAGTAACAAACTTAAACATAAAACTTTTATCAAAGAACTTTTATCATAGAATTCTCATGAATAAGTGACAATTCATCGCACTATTGAAGTATAAAGCAAAAACTCTATTAAAAACCAACAAACTATGGTCTCAGTCAACTTTGCAACTACAATTCATCATCTATGGAGGAAGGGTCACGTATCAAAGCCTTTAGGCAAGTCCACATACTCAACCATCATATAGTCTTCAATGATTTCTAACACTCACCGTGTATACATGAGAAAAACATTTCAACCAGACACATAGAAAGATAGGGGCTTGTAGTTTCGCCTCCCAACATAATCACCTCAAGGGTGATGTGAACAATAATAACTCATGATATCTATATTCAACTCGACATATGTGCCTAGATCTTTCCTCACCACATGATGCTTGCCAAAGGAGAAAAATAAAAAGGAATAGAAGGAAAACTTTGACTCTTTGCATAAAAGTAAATACATAGAAGTAAAATATATGCCCTTTGTAGAGGGAAGCAGAGGTTGCCATGCGCTTATTTGTTTGTATGCTCAACCCCTTAGTGCAAAAGAATGTCATGTTGCATTGCCCCTTGTGATAGCGACCTTTATTATGCAGTCTGTCGCTTTTATTCTTCAGCATGACAAGTTCGTGCAACGCTCAATTTTCTCTTACACTAAATGATCTCACACTTTTCGAAGCAATTTTTATTGCCTTTTTGCACCAATGACAACTTACTTGAGGGATCTTGCTCAATCCCTAGGTAGGTATGGTGGACACTTGAAAATAAGATTTGGGTTTAAGGGTTTTTGGATGCACAAGTAGTGTCTCTACTTAGTGCGGAATTTTTGGCTAGCAAAGGTAGGGGGCAAGCATCACATGTTAAAGGATCCATGACAATATGACTTCTATGTGAATATAAACAAACATAAACCATTAAGTTGTCTTCCTTGTCCAACGTCAACAATTTTGGCATATAATATTTTGGTGAGGGCTCACAATCACAAAATATTTCTAGGATAGTATATTTATATGTGAATCTTCTCTTCCCTTATTAATTCTTTCATGAGTTGCATCATTAAGTAATGTTATGTTTGTCAATCTCTAATAAAATTTTCTATTTATACTTTTCCTTATGTGGTGTCATCACCTACCATAAGATTAGTATATGATCTTTTTGATTTATTTCCTTTCTCATTTACTTTTATTTGCAACATGAAAGTAAAGAAAGCAAAAACTCAAACTAAACTTTATTATATATCTTGCACACGATTACAAGGATAGATCACTAAGCAAACTCTTGAAAAGAAAGGATCGAACTAAAATTTTATTCATCTAAAGAAAAAGATGGAACTAAAATAAGTAATGGTAAAAAGATAGAGGGATGATACGACACCGGAGGTCGTGGACTTAACACGGCGGATGTCCTAGCGGAAGGAATTAGCCGTGGAGCCATCACAACTAGGTTAGCTTGAAGGGGTTAAACGGGACAAAGGACACAGAGAGTTTACCCAGGTTCGGCCCCTCTCAACGAGGTAAAAGCCTACTCCTGCGTTGTGTTGTATTGCTAGGGTTTCGATTACTAGGGAGCGAATACGCTTGACCTAGTTCTCGATTGTTTGTTTCTTGAGTTAACCCGCCGCCGGGTCACCCCTTTATATACACAGATTGATACCCAGCGGCTTACAGAGTCCCGGTCGGCTCATACACAACATGTCCGGCTCGGTGACTAACTAAGCTTGCCTTACAATACAAGTTATACATGCGGCAGTTCATCCTCTTGGGCCACAAGTCGCCTCCGGGTCTTGGGCCGTCAATAGGCTTGCTATAACCCGCCATCTTACTAATAAGTCGCCAGTGGTATGACCCAGCCCCTCCTGGGTGGTTCATACCCAGTAGTTATATCCCCAACATTAGGCTCGAGGTTGATTTGAACTTGTTCACATCAATCTTTAATACCTAACTTGTCAAAATCTTGCATCGTCCTTTTAACAAATTTGTTGTAATTCGCCATGACGTCAGGTCACAGAACCTCCTTAACCTGACATGACGTCATTTCACATTAAATTCGCACGAGGCCCATAACATCTTTAACTGATCCTTATCTTAATGATCATCCAAAAATCGAGGCGTACATATAGCCACATGATGATTTCAACCTCCTCGATTCCCGTGCATGCCATGTATCCATCCTCTTATAAATAGGGGCGGGGGTCCTTTTCATTTCCCCCTTGCCTCCTTGTCTTTGTCTTCCTCTCGCGACTCCTCTGCAGCCTCGAGCTCCGCCGCCGCCATCCTCCGTCCGTTGCACCAACTCACGCCGCTGCATCAACCTGACGGGTCCAGAGAACGCCAGTGCTCCATCGCAGTCCATCTATATCTGTAAGTATTCATCTCTTTGTACCTCAGATCTGCATTAGGGTTAGCCTTGTTCATCGGTGTTCTTCGCCGTTCTTCGTCTTCTCCTTTAGTTCAAGTAGCCTTTGATCTGAACATGATATCAAACTTATGCGGTAGTAGTTTAGCATTCATTTTTAACATCAGAATACTTCTTCCCCATAGAAAATCCCATTAGAGCACACAAACTTTTCTGTTGCCGCCACCTTAGGTTTAGAATTTACTGCCTTTTCTGAACAACCGCAGATCCAAAATTACAGCTCCAGTGTGTGAAATCTTTTTGTTTGTCACTTAGCAAAATTTTCATCAATAGATTTGAAGTACCATAACTGCTAGGGCGTCTTATATCGTAAACCGTGATCCACCATATAACATTAGGCCCTGTTTAAGCCGTCATCATATGCTCTATATGCTTCATAATCTACATAACCTGACAATACTCTCTGGTTTAACCATGCTTGCTTATTCATCCTCATAATTTGGTTCTACACAATACGCTTGACTTTTAAACTATGTCCGACTTAACAGCAGAATCCTTAACCCAGTAAGTATCATTAGTCTCCTTTTAAGCCGCAAATATGAATGTCCACGTACTTCAATGTTCATCTTCTCACTTAACCTGTCAGCCTTTATAGCACTTTACCTTTGAATCCATGGTCTGGTTTAACATCATAGTTCTAAACCAGTAATATTTCTTTCTTTTAGGCTTTCAACCTCCAAATGGGAAAAACTGTCACTGCCTGCAACTGGGTCATTTCCCAGGTCACCGAGGAAGACTTGAACGAATATGTTCAGCCAGGCGTTCTGGCCAAAAAGGATGTCATCCATTGGAGGGTCCCAGGCACTGAAACTCCTCCTGAGCCCATGGATGGTGAAGTAGTTGTCTTCATTGATCATATGCTTCGGGGCTTTAGCCCTCCCGACTGAAAATTCTTTCGTGATGTGTTGCATTTCTTCAAGCTCCATCCACAAGATATCGACCCAAACTCCGTTAAACATCTGCAACTTCCAAGTATTCTGCAAGGTGTACCTTCAACAAGAGCCCATCGTAGAGATATTCAGGGAGTTTTATTATTTAAACCGGTAGAATGAATTCACACATGGGCCCAGCCTAGAGCTAGGCGTCATTTCCTAGCCACCACCTTGCCCAGCCATCCCAAAGACTGAAACCAAACTTGGTTTTATAGCAAAGATACTTCTCCAGAAGGGGAAAATCCTCTGTCGGGATCGCGCCAGCCGACTTAGCAACAGGAATCCTCTTCCAGATCGCATCAGTACAGCAAAGCGAAAGAAGTATATGCTAGTTTTTTCAAAGAGTCGGGCCTTGATGGCCAATGACTTGTCTGGAATTGATCTGGTTTGATGCTGGGTCGCATGGAGAGTACCCCAAATGCTACACAGATCCCCGATCGACCCCAACTAGGCTCCACTACTAAACAACTAGAACGAAACAACACAAAGGACAAGATCTTCATCGAGCTCCTCCTTGAGCTTGGTTGCGTCACCTGTACGGTTTCATCGGCACCTGCAAGCTGGTTTTGGAAGTATCTGTGAGTCACGGGGACTCAGCAATCTCACACCCTCGCGATCAAGACTATTTAAGCTTATAGGAAGGGTAAAAGGTATGAGGTGGAGCTGCAGCAAGCGACTAGCATATTTTGTGACTAACAAGCGCAAATGAGAGCGAGAAGAGAAGGCAAAAGCACGGTCGAGAAACTATGATCAAGAAGTGATCCTAGAACAACCTAGGTCAAGCATAACTCCAACACCGTGTTCACTTCCCGGACTCCGCCGAGAAGAGACCATCACGGTTACACACGCGGTTGGTGCATTTTTAATTATGTTCAACTTCAGGTTTTCTACAACCGGACATTAACAAATTCCCATCTGCCCATAACCGCGGGCATGACTTTCAAAAGTTCAGTCCCTGCAGGGGAGTCCCAACTTAGCCCATCACAAGATCTCACGGTCAATGAAGGATATTCCTTCTCCCAAGACAATCTGATTAGACTCGGCATCCCGGTTACAAGACATCCTCGACAATGGTAAAACAAGTCCAGCAAAGCCACTCAAATGTGCCGACAAATCCCGATAGGAGCTGCACATATCTCGTTCTTAGGGCACACCGGATTGTCCAAGGTTCCGATAGGCCAGCCCAGAGTTGCCCCTGGTGGCCACCGGCAGCTGACAGGTTGGACCAACACTCAGAGGAGCACTGGCCCGGGGGGGTTAAATAAAGGTGACCCCTGAGTCTGCAGAACCCAAAGGAAAGAAAAGGCTAGGTGGCGAATGGTAAAACCAATGTTGGGCCTTGCTGGAGGAGTTTTATTCAAGGCGAACTGTCAAGGGGTTCCCATTATAACCCAACCGTGTAAGGAACGCAAAATCCGGGAACATAACACCGATATGACGGAAACTAGGGCGGCAAGAGTGGAACAAAACACCAGGCATAAGGCTGATCCTTCCACCCTTTACCAAGTATATAGATGCATCAATATGAATAAGAGATATTGTGATATCCCAACAAAATATCCATGTTCCAACATGGAACAACTCCAATCTTCACCTACAACTAACAATGCTATAAGAGGGGCTGAGCAAAGCGGTAACATAGCCAAACAACAGTTTGCTAGGACAAGGTGGGTTAGAGGCTTGGCTTAACAAAAAGGGAGGCATGATAAGCAAGTGGTAGGTATCGCAGCATAGGCATAGCAAAAGAGCGAGCAACTAGCAAGCAAAGATAGAAGTGATTTCGAGGGTATGGTCATCTTGCCTGAAATCCCGCAAGGAAGAAGAACGAGTCCATGAAGAAGACAAACGGACGTAGTCAAACGGGTCCTCACAAACGCGACGTTATCGGAACCAACCCGAAGAAGCAACACCGGAATGAAGCACACAACATAGTAAACAACCAACACATGAACATGGTATGATATGTGGGATGCGATATGTGATGCATATGCATGATTTGGAAATGAATGATTGAACTTGGCCTCAATATGGAAATCCAAGAGTGCCACTGGAAAGGTGAGTTGATTTCGGTCGATATCAATATAAAGATGACCGGAATCGGATGCACGGTTTGGAAATGGCAAGCAAAACAAATATGGCACCGGTCTGTGATAATCAGCAAGAAGCCATCTAAATGCATCAAGAACAACATGCTACCGCACTCCAACATGACAAAAAAATACATCATCAGAGTTTGTGAAAAACTGGAGAATGACAAAAAAGTTAACAAGTAGGCATGTTTCCGAGCTCGATGCACTCACTACGAGGCATTGCATGATAATCTAAGCATACACCCAGCAAATAGACAAGGCATAGAAGCTCAAAATGGCAAGAACAACAACATAGCATGCACGGATCAACAACAACAAGCTCGGCAAAATTGCTAAACATGTTAACAATCTGCCAGGAATATTTTACAGCAAAAGTAGAGCTCGATTGACTCAAGCTAGGTTGCTCCATAAATACAAACAAAGACATGGATGGGTAGAGCACCACAATATCTACAAAACATCCTTACTGATCATGCTCAAAAGAGGCACGGATCACTAGGAAGCAACATGAACATATGGCATAAAAACAATAACAGGACAGGGACTTAGTGAAATTCTAAGTCCCTACAATCAGCATCATTGAGTAAGCTACTTTGCATGCTTGTGCTAGTCACCACAAAGATCACAAAAATACATGGCATACACCCATGTAAAGATGGCATGGCATTCTTCAAAACACATGTAGAGCTCAGGATCATAGCATGCACACATTAATCATGGCAAAAATGACAAAAGTGCATTTGTTGAAACAGATCTAACACTATCATCACATAGCCCTCTTCCAACAGCATTTCGGGCATCAAGACGAGCTCAAATGAAATTGATGCAATGAGTTGAAATGATGTACTCATCGAGGCGAACATTTTGATATGCTACACGCACGAATCAGAGATACGATGAGAAAGTTATGGCATGTCAAAGTATGCAAAAAATGTTAGGGTTTCAGGGGGAAAAGTCAACCGCTAGGTCAGATCCAGATCGGGATCCAGATCGGGGCACAGACTTCGAGGTCGCCAGAAATGGAGCCGCGGTGGCCGGAGCGAGGGAGGACTTGCCGGAACAGTAGCAGGGGACTGTGTGGAGGGAGAGGGGCGGCGCACGGCGGCCGGAGCGCGTCGGGTGGGCGGCGGCGATGCGAGGCGGCCGGCGAACGGGCGAGGCGGCGGTGCAGGCGGTCACCGGCGCGGCAAAGGTCGTGGTGAGGCGGCGCGGAGCCGCGGTCGTCTCGGGTGGCGGGGAAGCTCCCAGGCGGGGGGGTCAGCGGAGATGGGCGGCGGCACGCACTGCCGGGCCGCGGGGGCTCTCCCTGGGCCGGTCGGGCCGGCGCGGCGGGGGAGACCCGGCGGGACAGGTGGCACGTCCTCGTTCGTCGGAGGGAGCGGGGCGGACGTGTCCGGCCCAATCGGACACGTCCGGCGGCGAGGGGAGCGGATTTTCTAGGGTTTGGGGAGGAGGAGATCCGAGAATTTCGTGGAGGGACCTATATATAGAGGTAGAGTGAGCAAGGAGGCTCCAAATTGAGCACGGTTTTCGGCCACGCGATCGTGATTGAACGATCTATATGATGGAGAGGGTTTAGGTGGGTTTTGGGCCACTTTTGAGGGTGTTGGGCTGCAACACACACGAGGCCTTTTCGGTCCCTCTGTTAACCGTTGGAGTATCAAACGAAGTCCAAATGGTACGAAACTTGACAGGCGGTCTACCGGTAGTAAACCAAGGCTGCATGACAAGTCTCGGTCCAATCCGAAAATGTTTAATACCCGCACACGAAAGGAGGTAGAAAGGGACACCGGGTGACATAGGAGCGCCGGATTACAAAATGGTCAACGGGGAAAATGCTCGGATGCAAGAGACGAACATGTATGCAAAAGAAATGCACGTGATGACATGATATGAGATGCATGACACGCAAGCAATGACAAGGCAACAACAGCGAATAACTGGAAGACACCTGGCACATCGGTCTTGGGGCGTTACAACACTCCACCACTACGAGAGGATCTCGTCCGAGATCTAGAATGGCACCGGAGGGAAAAACGGAGGAGAAAGAGAAGAGGTAAAGCTAAGTTGCTTCTTTGACAAACGAGTGAAACCAAAGAACCTTGAAAAGGTTAAGCCATTTCGAGAAAAGAATACAATGGAGATGAACGAAGTTGAAAACACTCCATTAGAAAAGAGGAACAAGGAAGAACAAATTCGGGCAGCACTCCGGTTGAAAAGAAAAGGAATTGAATAAGAACTTGATAAGATGAGAAGATACTTGATGAAATCACAACACAATGCCTCCAGAACTATTGAATGAATGGAACAAGGGGTAAGAAAGATCTCAGACAGCACTCCGATTGAAAAGAGGTGCAAGGCTTGATAAGGCGAAAAGAACTTGAGCAAAAAGGTCACAACACTCTGGTTAAATGGCATAAGCATGAAAAGCTCATGATCTTCATGATTCGAGATGATGACTCAAAAAGAGCAACATCACAATGCCTCCAGAACGAAATAATATAAGATAGATAATTGAAATAAAAGAATGGAGAAGAAAATGCCAACTTCTGTCACAGAAGAGTTTGAAAAGGCATCCTTAGGAGAAGGGTCGAACGGAGTTGTTGGAAAAACCAACAAAGAAAAAGAGTAAGCTTGTAGTGGGCTTATGGAGAACATCTCAAAACTGAGTTGAAATTCTGCCACTAACGGAAACGATAAATTGGATTGATATGAACAAGGAGGCGAGAAGAAAGAGAAGTTGAAAACACAAGGTGAATCCTTGCAATGATTAGATGGATCTTAGGAATGATATAATTGAAATAACTTTGAGCTCCGGAAAAGAAAGATGGACAACTAGACTCGAGAATTTGATGAACCTCCGGAATAGGGAATTAATCACTTGGATGAACAAGAATAAGGATTACGTTATGTGTATCCTTCACCAATTTAAATTGATGACAAACAACGGATTTGGCATACTACTTATTCTCGAAGAAAGGATTAAGATAGATATCGCGCCAACTTGAGAAGGTCTTCAACGAAACACCGGTGGAATCGAAACAACGAATGAATTGATATGATAACCAAGGAAGAGAACTCTTGAACGAATCACCGTAAGAATTAAAAATGAACAAAGAAAAGATAAGGAAGACACCGGGAAGAATTTAGCAAATGAATGAAGATGCTTGAGAGAATTTAGATACATGAGAACGAAGAGATCACGAGCTGATAAGAGAATACTTGAATGATGCACCGGTATGATCTGGAGAACGAGAGCTGCAAGCTGGAATGAATAATTCTGAGATGATGGGCTCCGGATAATCAAACTGAAAAGACTCCTGAATTGCTCCGGATGGGTGAAAAGAATTCTCATGATCGGAAATAATTATGAGAGGATGGCAACCAGTTAGAATCACGAATCTTTGAAGAGAATGAAGCAACATTAAAAAAAAACTCTTCTTTGGTCTTCAAATGTTGAGAATGACAATGAGAAACACCACCATGAATTATTTAGGTACTCCGGGATGACGAATAGAAAGGTTGAGCCAACGGTGAAAAGAATTTGAAAGATCTTGGAGAAACACATATGACTGATGATGAATCATTCTTACGTCAAACTTTGGAAAGAATTTAGGAATAGCTTTGGTGAAAATTAGAAGAGTCAGGTATGATCCTAGGAAAAGACCTGTGGGTTATGGGCCCACTCAAAAGAAACACCGTTGAACGATTTAAAAGAGAGATAACACCGGTAGAATTAAAAGGCTTGAATGAGAGAACATCCTCGAAAGATCTTAAACGAATGCAGAGTGGAAACACGAATCTTCGAGATATCTTGAGCACTCCGGAACAATTGAATAGCGAGTAATGAATGAATATGAGGTGCACCGGCATGAGAAGGTATTTGCAAGGATATAATTGGCAAAGCTTGAATTGAATCCACCGGAGAAGGAAAAGAATGAAGAATGATGAACTTGTGGTTCCGTTAGGATCTTCATGAGAATCACCGGGTAAGGACATTGAAAGACAAGAATGAAGAGTCTTCACATCCATAAGATGGATACTTGATTGAGAAATATGAGTCCTTGAAGAAAAAGGGTGGGTGGGCGAGAAAAACAAAGGCAGCTTGGGATGAATGAAACAACCAACGTTGAGAAGACTTGGAGTTGATCTTAGGATGAGACGAATGATAGGATCATCTTGAAGAGAATCGCACCGGCTGACAAGGATTGACATGACAAAGTCGATGATCGAGAAGGATTAGTATTCACATAGGAACATGAGAACACCACTTAGAAAGAGGCATGGAATCAACATTTGACTTCGAAGCAACTCGAATACCACAACTCCAAACAAAACAAAGGATTGGCTTGCAAAATAAGCCGGAACAAACATATGATAGAGATTTCGTTCGAAATTTTCATGGTGGGGCCTACACGGGCTCGATCATACAGCACCATCGTGTACAAGTACACATGACATATGAAGCGTCCCCGAGTCGACATAGCCAAGGACTCTTTAAGACACAACGAGACCACTGTAAAACCAACCGTGGATAGGCGGACCACTAGACGTCGAACCCCAATTTCGTATCATACATCTGTTGGAAAGATATCCTAAGAGCTACTTGAATTCCCACTTATAAACTCCCAAAACTTTCCGGTTATGCAATCAGGTGTTGGGGATACAGGGGAAGCATAATATCTCACCCAAAACTAGCAAATCCTACATCCAGCTGTATCCATCCTTCAACACATAACCAAGAAACCTTCGAAAATCGTTTACCTCAACCTTCGAAAAGCATCCGTTATACGAGTTATGGCAATACTCCTGAACTCCCCCCCCCCCAGTACTGGGTGGCATCGAGGTTATCTCACCAACAACTGCATAAAAGAGATTTTCGATGTCGGCGGAACTCAGGTATTCCAGAATCTCAACGATAAAATTGTGACGACAACACCTCGGAGCTCAACCCCTAAATGTCAGGAGGCACCAAGAACATGTTCTCGTCACAAAACCATCGGAACGATTCCAAGATACCCGCATGATCCTAAATTTTTTTAGTGAAATTTGAGAAGAGAAGAGTCAAAACTCTATGTCAGGATGCCTCACCAGAGCGACGAAGGGACTGAGGAGTAAAAAGAAGTCCTACTCTCCGATATATAATCCTATAAGACTCAAAACCATTTTCTAGACTCAACAACGCCAACGATTTGATCAAGCAGGGGCTCCTAAGGTCGGGCAAGGCTCTGATTACCAACTTGTAATGCCCTCGATGCGGCTATATCTCCCACGTGTCGAAGCACGACTTAGAGGTATAACCGCATTGAAAGCAAAGTCGCAAGTGAGGTAATCTTCACAACAACCCATGTAATACAATAAGGGGAAAAGGATACATAGTTGGCTTACAATCGCCACTTCAAACAATACATGAATAAAGCATTACATCATCCAGATACACTCAAGGTCCGACTACGAAACCAAAATAAAAGAAGACTACCCCAAATGCTACATAGATCCCCGATCGACCCCAACTGGGCTCCACTACTGAACAACTAGAACGAAACAACACAAAGGACAAGATCTTCATCGAGCTCCTCCTTGAGCTTGGTTGCGTCACCTATACGGTTTCATCGGCACCTGCAAGCTGGTTTTGGAAGTATATGTGAGTCACGGGGACTCAGCAATCTCACACCCTCGCGATCCAGACTATTTAAGCTTATAGGAAGGGTAAAAGGTATGAGGTGGAGCTACAGCAAGCGACTAGCATATTTGGTGACTAACAAACGCAAATGAGAGAAAGAAGAGAAGGAAAAAGCACGGTCAAGAAACTATGATCAAGAAGTGATCCTAGAACAACCTACGTCAAGCATAACACCAACACCGTGTTCACTTCCCGGACTCCGCCGAGAAGAGACCATCACGGCTACACACGCGGTTGGTGCATTTTTAATTAAGTTCAACTTCAGGTTTTCTACAACCGGACATTAACAAATTCCCATCTGCCCATAACTGCGGGCACGGCTTTCGAAAGTTCAATCCCTGCAGGGGAGTCCCAACTTAGCCCATCACAAGCTCTCACGGTCAATGAAGGATATTCCTTCTCCCAAGAAAATCCGATCAGACTCGGCATCCCCGTTACAGGACATCCTCGACAGTGGTAAAACAAGTCCAGCAAAGCCACTCGAATGTGCCGACAAATCCCGATAGGAGATGCACATATCTCGTTCTCAGGGCACACCGGATTGTCCAAGGTTCCGGTAGGCTAGCCCAGAGTTGACCCTGGTGGCCACCGGCAGCTGACAGGTTGGACCAACACTCAGAGGAGCACTAGCCTGGGGGGGGGGGGGGTTTAAATAAAGATGACCCCTGAGTCTGCAGAACCCAATGGAAAGAAAAGGCTAGGTGGAGAATGGTAAAACCAATGTTGGGCCTTGCTGGAGGAGTTTTATTCAAGGCGAACTGTCAAGGGGTTCCCATTATAACCCAACCGTGTAAGGAACGCAAAATCCGGGAATATAACACCGATACGACGGAAACTAGGGCGGCAAGAGTGGAACAAAACACCAGGCATAAGGCCGAGCCTTCCACCCTTTACCAAGTATATAGATGCATTAATATGAATAAGAGATATTGTGATATCCCAACAAAATATCCATGTTCCAACATGGAACAACTCCAATCTTCACCTGCAACTAACAACGCTATAAGAGGGGCTGAGCAAAGCGGTAACATAGCCAAACAACGGTTTGCTAGGACAAGGTGGGTTAGAGGCTTGGCTTAACAAAAAGGGAGTCATGATAAGCAAGTGGTAGGTATCGCAGCATAGGCATAGCAAAAGAGCGAGCAACTAGCAAGCAAAGATAGAAGTGATTTCGAGGGTATGGTCATCTTGCCTGAAATCCCGCAAGGAAGAAGAACGAGTCCATGAAGAAGACAAATGGACGTAGTCAAACGGGTCCTCACAAACGCGACGTTATCAGAACCAACCCGAAGAAGCAACACTGGAAAGAAGCACACAACATAGTAAACAACCAACACATGAACATGGCATGATATGCGGGATGCGGTATGTGATGCATATGCATGATTTGGAAAGGAATGATTGAATCTGGCCTCAACTTGGAAATCCAAGAGTTCCACTGGAAAGGTGAGTTGATTTCGGTCGAAATCGATATAAAGATCACCGGAATCGGATGCACGGTTTGGAAATGCCAAGCATAACAAATATGGCACCGGTCTGCGATAGTCAGCAAGAAGCCATCTAAATGCAGCAAGAACAACATGCTACCGCACTCCAAGATGACAAACAAATACATGGCAGGAATCCACTCAAGATGCTTGACAAAAGATGAACACTGAGCTACGGCCAATTCACTCATTAACAGGTTCAAACAAGCATGGCAAAAGTGCAAAAGATAACAGGTTTCAGACTTAGTGAAATTAACATCAAGCCAGAAATTTATCATTAGGAAGCAATCTTTAGAGCATGAAAACTACAAGCTACAGGAACATATCATGGCAAAGCAAGGCATGGCATGAAGCTACTATAAGCATAAAACAAAAGTCCCTTAGTGACCATGAGCCAAAAGGGATCAAAAAATACAATTGCAAGCATATGAACATAGCAAAAACATAAACAGATTCAGACTGTGAAAAACTGGAGCATGGCAAAACAGTTAACAAGTAGGCGTGTTTCCGAGCTCGATGGACTCACTACAAGGCATTGCATGATAATCTAAGCATACACCCAGCAAATAGACATGGCATAGAAGCTTGAAATGGCAAGAATAACAACATAGCATGCACGGATCAACAACAACAAGCTCGGCAAAATTGCTAAACTTGTTAACAATCTGCCAGGAACATTTTATAGCAAAAGTAGAGCTCGATTGACTCAAGCTAGGTTGCTCCATAAATACAAACAAAGACATGGATGGATAGAGCGCCACAATATCTACAAAACATCCTTACTGATCATGCTCAAAAGAGGCACGGATCACTAGGAAACAACATGAACATATGGCATAAAAACAATAACAGGACAAGGACTTGGTGAAATTCTAAGTCCCTGAAATCGGCATCATTGAGTAAGCTACTTTGCATGCTTGTGCTAGTCACCACAAAGATCACAAAAATACATGGCATACACCTCTGTAAAGATGGCATGGCATTCTTCAAAGCACATGTAGAGCTCAGGATCATAGCATGCACACATTAATCATGGCAAAAATGACAAAAGTGCATTTGTTGAAACAGATCTAACACTATCATCACATAGCCCTCTTCCAATAGCATTTCGGGCATCAAGATGAGCTCAAATGAAAATGATGCAATGAGATGAAATGATGTACTCATCGAGGCGAACATTTTGATATGCTACACGCACGAATCGGAGCTATGATGAGAAAGTTATAGCATGTCAGAGTATGCAAAAAATGTTAGGGTTTCGGGGGGAAAAGTCAACCGCTAGGTCAGATCCAGATCAGGATCCAGATTGGGGCACGGACTTCAAGGTCACCGGAAATGGAGCCGCGGTGGCCCGAGCGAGGGAGGACTTGCCGAAACAGTAGCAGGGGACGGCGTGGCGGGAAAGGGGCGGCGCACGGCGGCCGGAGCGCGTCAGGCGGGCGGCGGCGATGCGAGGCGGCCGGCGAACAGGCGAGGCGGCGATGCGGGCGGTCGCCGGCGCGGCGAAGGTCGCGGCGAGGCGGCGCAGAGCCACGGTCATCTCGGGCGGCGGGGAAGCTCCCAGGCGGCGGGGTCGGCGGAGATGGGCGGCGGCGCGCGCGGCCGGGCCGCGGGGGCTCTCCCTGGGCCGGGCGGGTCGGCGCGGCAGGGGAGACCCGGCGGGACAGGTGGCACATCCTCGTTCGTCGGAGGGAGCGGGGAGGACGTGTTCGGCCCAATCGGACACGTCCGGTGGCGAGGGGAGCCGATTTTCTAGGGTTTGGGGAGGAGGAGATCCGAGAATTTCATGGAGGGACCTATATATAAAGGTAGAGGGAGCTAGGAGGCTCCAAATTGAGCACGGTTTTCAGCCACGCGATCGTGATTGAACAATCTAGATGATCGAGAGGGTTTAGGTGGGTTTTGGGCTACTTTGGAGGGGTGTTGTGCTGCAACACACATGAGGCCTTTTCAGTCCCTCGGTTAACCGTTGGAGTATCAAACGAAGTCCAAATGGTACGAAACTTGACAGGCGGTCTACCGGTAGTAAACCAAGGCCGCGTGACAAGTCTTGGTTCAATCCAAAAACGTTTAACACCCGCACATGAAAAGAGGTAGAAAGGGACACTGGGTGACATAGGAGCATCGGATTGCAAAACGGACAACGGGAAAAATGCTCGGATGCAAGAGACGAACATGTATGCAAAAGAAATGCACATGATTACATTATATGAGATGCATGACACGCAAGCAATGACAAGGCAACAACAGCGAATAACTAGAGACACCTGGCACATCGGTCTTGGGGCGTTACACGCCTCCTGTTACCATCCACATTAGACGCACAGTTCAGGACCCCCTACCCGAGAAACGCCGGTTTTGACACCGACATTGGTGTTTTCATTGAGAGTTCCGCTGTGTGATCGGCAAAAGAATCGATGGCTCGTCTGCAGGTCAACTGCGATGCCGGCATCTTCGTCGCCGACTCGACTGGTCACCTTGGCTCGATCGAGGACCGTTCTCCATCTCCGATCGTCATGTTCGGACGAGGTCCTTCATCAACATCAACTCCGATCTCTGTCAAGATCATGGAGGAATCATCCATGGAGCTCGAGGGCTCAACGTCAACATTGCCCTCGGGCGACCGTGTTGTTTTTCCGAATATCGAACTTGTATCCGCTGCCACCATCTCTTAGAGCGTCGCTTTGACGATCCCTTTGGTGGAATTGTGCGTAATTGAGTCTACAACAACCATGCAAAATTTCGTCGAGTTCTGATGGAGGAATCTCCGGCAATCTACGATATACCGGAGCCCTGTCAAATCTGGACGGGAATCTGGACAAGTTTAGGGCGTGGTCTCCAGCACCTAGCTCCGACGTCCTTTGGAAGATCCAACCGTTGATCGGCTGCGGAATTCCTATATCTAACACCCCTCAAAATTTCAGCTCGATCCGACCGTCCAAACTCCGGAAACCTTCTGATTAGTGCATCATTTTTCGGGTCTGTTTTCTGCGCTAATACGGATCCGACCCGAATTCATGTTTCTTTATGAACGTGATATGAGACAACCTTATAAAAGGAATTTTCTCCTAGGGTATTGTGCGTTGTTTTTAAACACGTGCCCATAAAATTTTAAGCCTCCTAGGAGGTAATCTTCACTATCATGATGGTGTCAAACTAGTCCGGCAATACTGCTCCACGGCTACCGACCTGCGCTAGACACGTCGTCGCCTTTTGAGCCGAGCTCAACTTCTTCGAATCATCATCTCGGCGAGCGAACAAGAGTTCGGAATCAACAAGGATAAATCATCACCAACATTGCCGCCCCACGGAATACATGGAGCGGGAACACAGGCATCGCCGCATGGTCACTTCATCAAACCGGCATTGACCGCGTCACAAGTTACGACCTGCGTCGGCATGGCTGCACTGTAGCTTATTCAAGCTGATGTCCATCATGCTGAACTGCTTCAACACCTCGACTGACACGGCAGCTGCAACGTCTCCTTACCGACCTGCTCCGTCTCCTCGGCTAGACCGAGGGCTTCACCATCTCTTCATCAACTTACTTCGGAGACTTCGGCGTCACCAGCCGACCAGCTTCATCACATTAAATGGGCCACAGGCTTTTCCTCGGCGAGCCAACCTTTGCTAGCATCGCCATGCCACCGCTTCATCACCCATCAGACAATGGGTGTGCGGTTTGAGCCCCAATTTTGGGAGTAACCTTTCTCCAGATTGCTACAACAGATAAACCAGGTGCTATCAATCCTATTATTTTTTCTTGCTTGGGTTTATTTTTCCCAAGGAATTATTACTCCGGTTTGTTTCATCATCTATACACAGGTCTATCAAATGGTGGCCGCATTAACAACGGTCGCGTGGTGGTTCGGTCAGTTTTCGTATACAGTTCGGCGAATGCCGCATCTGGAACTCAGACCGGCCTGCGAATTCGGGCTTGGCCATGCCTTCACCGCGTCACGCCGACGCCCTGTATCGACATGACTTCGGCGCCAGGCCACATCTCTTTCAATAAATTATTTTTGCGAAAAAGCAATTATCCTTTTTGGACCGCACTATTTTATGTGTGTAGGTGATCGACTTCGACTGTGTCACGTAGTCTCTTCGGCAAGCCGATGTCGTCGTCCCAATCGGCGTAAATTGGCTCGCGTGATCACCTTGTTGGCCGTGTTGCCATACCGACGTGTTCGGTTGCCTCGGGGATTTCGGCATCACCGAGAGAGCTCTACCTCATCGAGTGTTCGGCGCACAGGCCATATTTCTTTTATTACTCACTTTGCATAAATTATTGATTATGCAACAATTTTTTTAATTATTATTATTCCTATTATCTCCGGCTTGCACTATTTTCTATGCACAGGTAGATAATCCGGGCAGCGCTGTCACCGCGGCGTGCCGACATACCATGTCACCTCGGCTGACCCGGAGCTTCGTCATCACTTCATTAACACACGCTGGGGGATTCGGCGTCACACTACCGGCCTACTCTGTCGCCGCGGTCGGACTGGAGTTTTCACCTCGCCCATCGACTATGCCGCGTCACCACTTCATCAAGCCGAGTCCTTTACTCGGACATCTCGGGACCGGCTTGGGGGCTGGGATCTCATCCCGCCACAATCTCGGCCTGCGTCATCAACATCGAGCACATTAACCAGCTAAGTCGCTTTCATGCTCAAAAACTTTCAGTTTTAAATTTTGTTCGGTTCGACCAAGCATTATACTTTTCGGCACAAAGCTGTTTGTGACAAAGTTTCTTGTCAAAACTTTGTTCGTGACTCGCATATTCAAATACCCCGTTTATTTGGGGGCTCCCTTGATGGAGCTTTTCCTCTTTCATATGATTATACTTGTACGGCTTCGTTCCTTGTTCGTGTATTACGCCACAATATGCACCATATTGACCTAAGCGATTTGCAAGCTGGGTTGCCTCGCTCCTGTGTTTACCCCTACGTTCCCGATTGTTCGGCTAGGGAGTAAAGGGAGCACCTCTGCGATTGTCATGACCGGGTCATCCGAGCTCTAACCTCAGACTGGGTGAAGCCGAAAGCTAGCGCTCTTATTGTTTTCAATCATGGTCGGCACACAACGGAACTCATGAGTACAAAAAATCTATTGCACAAGTCTCATAGTAATAATGAGCATCGAAGAAAGGTATCGGTGGGGGTACTATTTTCTTCGAAGATGCTTCTTACACTTCGTTAGTAATATAGCATAAGTTCCCTGAGCGCGCTTTGTCCGTTACATCCTTATGGCCTGATTGCCTGGTCATCGGAAACACCATCGATACTCTCGACAGGCAGAGTACATGACACTCTTCGGCCCTTGGCCGAAGAGGGAGAAGCCAACGGTCGGTTAAGATGCGTTTAAAGTTCAGGTGAACACATATATGATATAAGTACTTCGGTACATACAATCATTATACATAAAATTCTTTTACCCAAGTCACTTGGGGGCTCTTAAAATTTATATATGAGCTGTAAATGTGTTTTCTTCTTGGTCGTTGTCAAAACACGACAGAAGCACAATTTTTTTCTCTTCCAATTTTCGGATTGGCACCAAACACTTGATCTTGTTCGGACGTCATGTTTTTACTGACTTTTTTGGTTTTCCAAGCTTTTTGCACTTTTAAACTATTTGTGTGTTTTCAGCACAAGTCTCGCAGTGCAACGCCGGACACCTTTATAGATTCGGCAAAAACATTCTCGGATATTGCTATATATGCATCGGTTTCGAATTGTGTCTTCGATCAATAGTTGGGTTGCCCAGCTCCTGCGCTTGCCTCCTACGTTCCGCTTTGTTCGGCTAGGTGTGCAAAGGGAGAACCACTACGATTGTGCTTCCAGCTCACATGGTTAAGCACCTCAGTGGAGAAAGCCAAAAACTGACTGTCACAATAAGCATAAACCGGTCAGCGATCCGATGACTATGTTAAATGATGGGCCATTCATAACATTGGCCGAAGTGTTTACGGCTTGACCTCGACTGTCGCCGAACACTACCGGGGGCTAGTAACTGGCCTCCCAAACTAAATCCTCAATATTTTGCTCTTACATTAGAGCTGAGGTTTCATGATCATGCTTAGCATGACAACCCAAAGAAAGGAACTGATAGCGGGACTATTTTCTTTGGAAGACATTTCTTATGTTAAATAGTAATATAACATATCTCTCTACGTACCTTTGATTATAAAACCGTATGGCCGGATTGCCTTGTTTTCCATAAATCTTTGCCCTTATAACAGCTTTATAAAGTAGGAAAACACTCCTCGGCTACTGACCGAAGAGGTTAAAGCCGATGGTCGGTCAACAAAGTTTTATACAATGCGGATCCGAGCATTAATGATGTAAAGTACTTGGATACATAGAGTCATTACACATAATTTGTGATTTTACTATGGATATCGATCCTCAATTCGGCCACCCGTGCCCGCATTAAGACTCGGGGGCTACTGGGCTTCAGGCTTATCATTTACTAATATTAAAGGGGCACATCGATCCCCTGATCTGGTGTTGCCACCTGACCAGTGTCTCTGGGGCAACTGCATTGGCAATACAGTGCAGAAAAATTTAAGTGCAATATAGTTTTCGAGGAGATTATGATCCTCAGGTTGGTCGGCCGCACCCAACCTGAGTCTCGAGGACTCTGCGCACCGCTTTTTGTGTCCTGAAGTATTCTGCCGAGCTAGGAGTTGATCCTCAGACCGATTTTGCAAATCAACCTGAGTCTCAGCGGCTACTGGGATCAGCGGTCTTGTGTCATCATTCAGGTGCATCTCGGGTTTTAGACCGACACACACCTTCAGGGCTACTGGCTATATATCTTGGCAGAGAATAAATTGCACCACTAAAAAATATTGACAAAAAATCGGCCCACAGTCGGGGTGGTGCACCACCTCGGAAGCAGTCCGGCATAAAGCTCGAGCGCGAGTGGCTTGCTCCATAGAGGGCATTTCCGACATTAAGCTCGGCTAAACTCCTTCAACTTTTTTGAACCAAGGTGATTTATGACACCTCGGATATAGTCCGTCGGTGGATCTTGGATACAGTCCGGCGTTGGAGCTTGGACATAGTGCGACGTTGGAGCTCGGATACATTCCGGCATTGGAGCTCAGAAAGCGGTTCGGCGTTGGTGCTCGGCTGCAAAAGATACCCCGAATGCAGTCCGACATTGGAGCTCGGACGCAAGAGGACACTGTCGCCCGGGAACAACTTCAAACCCGAGGTGTGGCATAAAAATAACAAGGCATTCATAAAGGCCGGAAACTTAAAGGGGCTCCTCGGGTACCCGACGTATAAACTCTTCGGATGCACGTTGGTGATCCTCAAGATTGACGAAGATTTGTTGAACCAGTTTTCAAGACCGGTGACCAAAGATGAAGAATAGTTCAGAAGAATCGAGGAGCATCCCCAACTTGAAGACCGATTCAGGGTCTACTGATGGTGTCCTGGACTAGGGGGTACTCACCACATCGTCTCTCGGTCAGTTAGATTGGGCAGAGGACCCCCATGGTCGTATACTCATGGGCCAGTTCGGATAGCTTCCGCATACAAGGAAGATACCACAAGACTTGGCGGTCAAGACAAGGACTCCTCTCCCACTGGCGTATTCGGATAGGACTCTTGTTATCCTAGGCCTCTGGCGCATTATATAAACCAGGGCCAGGCTAGTCGATAGATATACAAACAATCATACCATAGGCTAGCTTCTAGGGTTTAGCCTCTACGATCTCGTGGTAGATCAACTCTTGTAATACTCATATCATCAAGATCAATCAAGCAGGACGTAGGGTATTACCTCCATCGAGAGGGCCCGAACCTGGGTAAACATCGTGTCCCCCGCCTCCTGTTACAATCCGCCTTAGACACACAGTTCGGGACCCCCTGCCCGAGATCCGCCGGTTTTGACACTGACACCGGCTTAATGCATGAACACACCGGCGAGTTATCATATCCTCAATGCCACTGTCAGATTGAATAGACTGATGAAGACATCAATAATGTGACCAAATCTCTGTTAAATGAGAGCTTGGAAGACTACAGTAAAGCCGAATTGAATCCTTTCTGCGTTCTTAACAAACCGCCAGCTGTAAGTTATTCACCAACTTCACCATTGAATTATACCTTCACTTCGGTTGCTTTTTCATACCCATTTAACGTTTTGCAGGCCGATTCACCTTTTTGGACTAAGAAGCTGCAGGATAAGACAGCCAGGAAAACTCAGACAAAGAGCAAAGCTATCAAAAAGCCTGCTCAGAAAAAGACCAACCCCGCCGAGTTATTCAACTTGGATAATAACGATGATGACGATGATGACGAGTCAGAGGTAGAACTTGACTCCCTTGGCTCATTCTTTGTACATCTTATTGACAATGACCATTATCAGGATGATGCGGAGGCCAGCCATGCAGATGACGAAGTGGTAATTACTCTTTCCTCTGGCTCAGAACCTCTGCCAACATAGAAAACTCGACAAGCAAGACGGAAAGTAAGATTTTCTCACCCTTTAGCTTACTTGGATCCCAACTTTATTTTGAAGAAGCAGCAACATGAAGCTCGCCGCACAACCCGGAATAGCGACGGCAGGATTCTTTCCTCCGGCTTACCCAACACACTAGCGCCTCGCAAGCGTCGACCGGAGGTTTCAAACATTCCTGACTTAGCTTATCCCAAGGTGGGTCTTTTTCGACAACCTCTTAACCCATTCGATTCAAACTATCAGGGAACATCTCACTCCTCATCCGGCGAGTCAACTGGAACTCAGATTCTGGCCTTCAATGTTGCTCCTGGGTAAGAAATATTTAATCATTTGAAACTTCATGCCTGATTGATATGCTGACATCTTTGTATTTCTTTTTTCATTGGCGTAGCCAAGCCCAGCAAGAAGGCGAAACTGAACAAACCAGCTGAAGATTCCAACCCTTCTGAGCCGGAAAAGCAGTTGCCAAAGGCCTCTCAACAAACTACTAAGGCTACCATTGATGACCCGCCGCCAGAAGAGCACGACATCACCATAGATCATGTAGACGTTGAGCCGGTCATCACTAAGCCGCCAAGTCCCATCAAGCCCGCTGGAGAAAAAGTTGACGATGTCATCATTACCGGGCTTGGTTATACAGTGCCGGGTAACCCTACTACCTTATCCAAGCACAACGCCAAGGAAGAATTTACTGTTGCTGATAAAGGCAAGTGGAAGGTAGACTTGGAAAGGTATGCCCAATTTAGCGCCGAAGAGATTCACTCCGGTTACTTAAACCGCCTTTATACCAGCTGTGATTTTGAAGCCGGCCTAGTCAACCTGATGAAAGAGCGTTTTGATGTGAACATTATTATCTTCTCCATATATATATATCTGTCAGCCGCCAAGTCTACTGGATATGATAGCAGTGAATATATTGTAGACTTTTAGATAGTCATAAATATATGAAGATCAAAACTAGTAGCCCCCAAGGGCTGGCTTAAACTATCGATTTAAGTCGGGACTTCAAATTAGCAGTGATCAACTTTGCACTGGTAGCCCACAAGGGCCGGTTTAATCAACATGAATAAACCGGGACTTACCACCATGGCTGAAAATAAAATCCAAGTATGTAGCCTTTATCAACTGCATCACATCATTTTTCCCGGGTCATGATATAAACTTGTCTTTTAAAAGAGCAATAGGCATTAGCCCCCAAGTGCCAAGGAAAATACTTGTATTATGCTTGGGACTGCAGAAATGATCATAATACCTTCCATGTTGTTCATGTCGCAAGCTGAACTAAATGAATAGGAGACCCAAGTCAATGACCTGAGGGCCAATATTCAAACTCAACAATCTGAGACCTCAAAAGCCAAATCAGAGCTGAGGACTGCATTAGAGAACATTGAGAAGTTGAAACAGAGCTTCAGCACTGATAGAACCGGCTAGGAGACTGAGAAGGCAGCTTTACTAAAAAGAGGGGAGGACGGCGAAGCAGCCCTTAAACTGGTAACTGACGAGTTGTCTGGTTTAAAGCATCAAATCAACAGCATGACATCGGCCATCTTTGGTCAGTACCTTCCCTTGCATCAATAGTATATCATAATCATCTGCTGGTTTGCCAATATTTTTGCGGATGTAGGCTCCTGAAGTGCCAAGTTGGGTTCAGACATGCGCATCAAACTTAAGGCTGTCTATACTCTGGTAGAACATCTATATACTGGCGCTCAACAGACAATCTCTGCTGCTATTCATAAGAAGCCTCCACCCACCCTCATCAAGGAAACACTGGAGAGGCTATCGGTGCTGCCCCAAAGGATTGAGGATTTAAAGCAAGCAGCTGCTAGAGCCGGCGCCATGACTGCCTTAAGCCGGGCAAAGGCATGGCAAGCAGATCTCGATCAAGAAGATTTAGCCAATGGTTTCCCTACTGTGAAAGAAGACGGGTCTCCCTTCAGCGCTGATGATTTTGCACAAATAGCGAGGGAAATGCGTCCGTTAGCAAGCAAACTGGCTGAAGAAACAAATCTCTCCCAATACCAGGCGGCTTATCATGCTGATAACAAGAAGGTGAAGGTGTCGGTTCATCAACAGGTGGATCTCATCCCACCGAATCATAAGCACACCTTCGCTCCTGACATTGATCCATCAAATCTTATCGATGATGAGGCTGTGCTTAGAGCTTTAACTGGTATCAACTGGGCTATGCCTGACTTCCAGCCAATGGATAATCAAGGAGATGAAGAAGAAGTGCGGGATGATCCGAAGGCTTCAACCCACCATGACTAGAAGTCTGAATTCATGATCCGGTTTACCAGCCATAGAATTTGGATGCTATGTCTCAAAAACATTTATCCTTTTGGGCGTCAGGTGCCTTGTAATAAGCTAGTTAAAAAATGATCTGTCGTGCCATCGTGCATGTTTTATTTGCATAACACTGCCGATCCATTATTTGAAGCTCTGCCACTTATGCTCATAATACCATCAATTATGCAGACCATACTTAGCATGTTTTCCTGCACATAAGCAAATAACAGGTGCCCTGGCGGTTTACCCCAGGACGGGCCACAATACCTCATATAAGAACCACTAATGACTAAATAGTCCATAACCAGGGCCGGTTTATCAAAACATCATATAATCACAACAAAATAAATATCATACCTATGATATTTGTTCACACTGTCAGCTTATCATACATCATGCAGTAAGGGTCACAGCCGAAAGATTGAGAGCACAATGCCCTGTTCAATTTATTCATACCGCCGGCTTACAATGCCATATGCAGCAAGGGGTAACATCGCAAAGCTTAGAGCCAGCACTCCAAGCACATAGTCATCATCCACTAGCGACTTAAAGTCCAAAACCAGGCCGGGTTAACAAAACTCCGGATAGATTCATATATGAACAATAAGGCAACGTGGCCCTAATCAATTTTCAACCATATAGCAATATGGCAACAAAAGATGAATCTCAAAAAATATTTAAAGCAAATATAAATCAGAAAAACAAGGCATTCATAGGCTACCAAGCCTCAATGTCAAGTGTTATTCAAGGGCCGCATAGCCGCCGAGTTAAACCTTAATTCAAACACGTAAGACGGACCTCACATGACCAATCGCCATTTTAACCTTGACAAATTCAGTGTCTTTATAAGATTGATTGTCAAGAGTACGGCGAGTCATTCCAGTATTACCTGGTCGGAGTGGCAGTCAAACAAGGGCAAGATAACCCGGATTTTTGGTGAATGCACCTGGCGTCTAAGCCTATTACAAGGGACAACAAAGCTCTGTTCATTAATAGGAGCCCCCAAGTAATATTTCATTCCATGCGTATAAGCCGGATTAATAGGGTGGTCATAGCTATGCTCAATGAGCAGGAAGCCCCCAGGTATTTTGTAATCATGGCGTACAAGACTGATCAAGAGGATAGTCATAGCTATGCTCAATAAGCAGGAAGCCCCCAAGCGATCGTATGAAGTGATAATAAAGACTCATATTCTCATAAATGAAACAACAGAGGCCCTGAATTACCAGGGATGCCGGCTTTATTATATTCATCATAATATATACATTGACAAAATATGTACATTACAAGAGCCGGTGGCTCAGGTGTAATAAGGCCGAAGATGAGCAATATTCCACGACCAGCGGGTCTCCTCCTCCGACGTGCGTGTCCTTGTGGTCTTGAACATCAATAAGGTAGTATGACCCATTGTTCAAATTTTTGCTGACCACAAAGGGCCCTTCCCAAGGTGGGGATAGCTTGTGCATGTCAGTTTGATCCTGGATGAGCTGGAGCACCAAATCTCCTTCTTGAAAGGTCCTAGTTTTAACCCAGCGACTATGATAATGACACAGATCTTGCTGGTAAATCACCGAACGAGCCGCCGCACGGTCACGCTCCTCATCCAATAGGTCAAGAGCATCTTGACGTGCTTTTTCATTATCAGCTTCAACATAAGCCGCCACACGGGGTGAGTCGTGACGGATGTCACTAGGGAGAACCGCCTCTGCTCCGTAAACCATGAAGAAAGGTGTGTAACCCGTAGATCTGTTGGGGGTAGTATTGATACTCCATAACACTGAGGGAAATTCCTCCACCCAACAACCCGGCG